>NW_024870646.1:614468-769498 GCF_013358625.1 Macadamia integrifolia
AATGAATATGAAAAATTCCAATTTTACCCTTAAAATACGGGTACGCGTTTAAAAGGTCTATTTAAAACGTGTTTTAAACGGATTTTCTAACCATTCTCCTTTTTTCCCTCATTGTATAATAGCATACGGAGAAACACGTTTTAAACATACAAAAAGGGCAACCGCATTTAAACGCGTTGTTGCTAAGAGTGGTCGGGGCTCCACGATCCATAGAGTGTTATAAATAGAAAAATGAATTTGAAATGGTGCTCAACCTTATTTGGAAACGATGAAATAGCGAACTTGGTTTGTCGGGAAGAATTTCTCTGCAATTTCCTAATGTTACCATCAGATCTTGAAACCCTGATTCTGGAAGTCTGAAACCCATCATGCTCATAATATCCATCAAACCCACCATTAATCTCGAATCTCTGGTTCTTGTTGTTGAGTTCCAAAACCGGAGATATCTGTATCTTCTTATTCCGTCAAACGTTTTTCCTGGGAGAGCACCGTACTAACTTTCACAGCGAGGGCGGCCATGTCAGGACCAAGGAGGCGATAGTGTAGATGAGTGGTGGGAAGGAGGAAATAGATCTGACCTGCCTGAAGTTCTTCATAGGAATCGAGAGCGGGAGTGTAGTCGTCTAATAAGGGGGAACCGAAATTGGAGAGGAGCCACGAAGAGGTCTCGATTTGGAGGACTTGGGATACTGTCAAGGGTAGGGGATACTCACGGAGATTGCCAATAGCAGAGATGACTTTGGCCGTGGATGGATCGGAGGTACAAGTGACGTTTGAGGAGAAGCATGAACCCATCTCCACAATCACAGTCGCTTAGAGGGACGTCAAGCACGATTAGGAGACCTAAGATGGCAGCGAGCGATGGAGCACTTCTGCCGGCGATGGAAGGAGTAGTACTCACCGCGATGGAAGTAGCAGTACTTAAGGATGTGAATTTGGAACTGAAACCGTTTATCAAAACCAACTCAAGACCGCAAAACCGTTTAGTAAATGGTTCGATTTTGGTTTCAAGTTTAAGACCGATTATTTAAATGGATTGAGTCAGTTTTAACCAATAACCTATTGGTTTCAAACCGAATTGACACCGTAAAAATTGAACCGTTTAAACCATCAAAATCAATCTGATTAATCATATAATGATTAATTTAATTTAGGAAAGAACATATAACAATTAAATATTTAGTTGTTTTAACAAAACTTAATGATTTAATTTAGGGAAGAATTAAGGATAGGCTATCCAACAGTCTATTCAATAATTTACTCCTATTATGTTGTTTTATAGTTAAATCCTTGCTTGTTCAATGCCTCATTTAATTTGATACAAGATTGAAGCGTTTATCAACAAAAGAAAATTTTTGTAAGCATGCAAATAAACTAGCAAATCGATTACTAATCGTTTAAAAACCGTATGAAATAAACTGCGATCAAAACGTTTAAAATTGTGAAACCGACACCATTTAAAAATCGCAAAACCAAAACCATTAACTAAACGGTTGTAGTTTCAAAAAGTACAAAATAATACGATTTTGATTTCAAACCAGATAAATGTGAACAAAACCGAAACCAAATCGTGTACATCGAAACCAAACCAATTGAAGCTGAACTCAGCCGGGACGAATGGAGCTGAACTCGTAGGTATGGAGAGAAGGAAAGAAGAGGAAAATGAAATGAGAGAATACAGTAAGAAAGAGGGGTATTTTTGAAATAATAAAAATGAATTACATATTAATCTATTAATCATAAAGGCTAAAGAGTCATTTTATAACATCACTTAACAGAGACTAATGACAGGAATCTAAACATAATTTAGTATTAAACAGAACGTGTTCCTATAATACTGATATTCTTACTGATATTTTCTAAACAAATTGATATTAAACAGGAGAGTATTCCTATAATTGACATGACAGGAATCTAAACATAATTTAGTATTAAACAGAACGTGTTCCTATAATACTGATATTCTTACTGATATTTTCTAAACAAATTGATATTAAACAGGAGAGTATTCCTATAATTGACATTCTCTAAAATGTGAGACTACTACCCTTCTAAAACATACCAATGGCATACCCCGTCAGATTGTTATATTGCTGCTTGAATTGGCTACGCTAGTGGCGGCCAATGAAAGTCCACAAAAGGGTATATCCATTGAAATTTTTATTTCATATAAGAACGGTGAATGACAAACGCAGTGTCTTCGCATCACTTTTAACCAATCGAAGCATTTCCTTCTCCAGGAAATTGGACAGTTAAAATCAACCAAAAAATAATGCATAAAAACATTCATTCATCTAAGTAGATTTTGGTAGATTTAATTATTTTCATTACAAATAAATAAATAAATAATTCTACCAAAATCTTCTATTTTTCCCTGTTTGATTGGGGAGGCTTTATTTTATTTTATTTTTATTAGGGGTGGAAGAAAAAGAGTGGGCAAAATGTACTTTAAATTTATCTTATTTTATTTTTGTTAGGAGTGGGGGTGGGGGTAAAGAAAAAGAGTGGACAACATGTACTTTAAAGTTTTGAAACATAGCTTCTGACGAAGCATGGTCAAACTACAGCCACACCACCTAAGAACCCGTACTTTTTTTTTTTGGGTAGAAATTAGTACTCCATTCAAGACAGACATTCTCTACTGCAGCTAGTCAAGAGACATCTATTACAAGAATCAAAAACCTTAAGTGTGGATATCCAACCCAACCCAACCTGACCCGAATTCCATGATCAAATCTGGTCTGAAATCACGTCCCCACCAGAGACCTTGAAATCATTCGGGTCCTTCTCCACGTTCAGAACTTGAAACTTCCCATCAACCACATAACCAGACCACCTCTGTGAACGAAGCCCAAGCAGAGCTTCTGTAAGATCCTTCTCCAACCCCAAACTCTTATGAAAGCTACCATCAAAATCACCATAGAACTCTATAGCATCTTTGGCTCCTAGATGCTCAGCCCATCCATTCATGACATAAGGATCATTAACAGAGACACATATCACTGAATCAACACCTTTGGCTTTAAACTTATCTATGTTGTTCTTGTAACTTGGAACATGGGCCTTCGAGCAAACACCAGTGAAGGCTCCTGGGAGCCCAAAGATCACAACCTTCTTGCCTTTGAAGATTTCTTTGAGTGGTGTAGTTGAGAAGTTGGTAGAAAGGCCTTCGTCCCAAGTCCTAGACTTTGGAAGTGAGACGTGAGAAGCTACCTTGAGGATATCAGCTCCCACCGAGGCCATCTTAATTCCTTATCTTGCTCTGAGGGTCTTCTGCAAATTGTATATATAGAGGAACACTTTGCCCATTGTTTTAGTGATGAGGTGTTGAATTGCATGAGTTTAGGTCAGAGTCATCTGACACGTTTCATTGGTTTGCTAGGTGTTTGAATCTTGTGTTGCATGAGTTTTAGCTTATGGATCATTGCCATATATTGTTACCATATACCACGTGTATCAAAATTGTTGGGGGTAATCAAGTCGGTAAAGAGGTCTTCGTCTCAGAAAGCGTGTGATTTTGAATTCAACTTTTTACTTTTTTGGGTCACTCATACGAAGTACTTAGTACTTTTCATTATTTTCAGTGAAAGTTGAATGATTTTTATTTAATCCCACTATAACATGATCAATGCGTTTGTAGAATCATTATTGATCCGTAGGACTAGTTAAACTAAAGGCTTAGATACCCATTGTTAGCCAAATATATATATATATATATATATTAAACATATTATTTTAGACACAAACCAACAGAAAAAACAAAAATTACAAATCATTAAACCACATAAAGAAAAAAATATAGTGAAACTCAAAAAACAAGAGGAAAATTTTATTTTCAGTAAATTTTTATTTTGTCACACACAAGACGCGAACCAAATTTCATATTTAAGGAAACCTATTACCAACCATAGGAAAATCCCGACCAAATGGCAATAGTCTGATCTGGCCCAAAAGTTTCATGCGAACCATGAACCGAACCAGACCAGATAAAGCAAAATATATCAGATATGACCCAAGATTACATCTCCACCCGAAACCTGGAAATCAGAGGGTACCTTCTCTACGTTCAGAACCTGAACCTTCCCATCAACTATATAGGCTGACCATCTTTGTGAACGAACTCCCATCAAGCTAGAAGTAAGATCAACACTCAAGCCCAAGCTCTTATGGAAACTCCCGTCAAAGTCTCCATAGAACTCAATAGGTCCCTTAGCTTCAAGCTTCTCTCCCCATCCATTCATGACATATGGGTCATTAATAGACACACAGATAATTGTATCAATCCCTTTGGCTTTGAAATTGTCGATGTTGTTCTTGTAACTGGGGACATGGGCTTTTGAGCAAACTCCAGTAAAAGCTCCTGGAAGCCCAAAGATGACTACCTTCTTATCCTTGAAGATATCCTTCAATGGAGTTGTGGAGAAGTTAGAGGAAAGGCCTTCATCCCAGGTTCTGGCCTCCTGAAGGGTGAGATGAGGATATGCTGCAATGATATCAGTTCCAACTGAAGCCATTTTTCTTCTTTACAGAATGAGTTTGTGAAGTTCTGATTGCTTTGGCTTCTTTCTCAAAGGTTTCCTTTATAGTTGTAAGGGGACGCCATGATCATAAAAATAAATAAAGGGGGAGGTCTAACTCGCCTCTCCTAATATTGTGTTTTTAAGTACCTATTACCCTATCAGATCGCGTGCCATGCGTCACCTATTCTCTTGTTCTCTTTTTCTTTCACGAGTGTCACTTGGGTAAGTTCTTAACAGAGGTGCTTTCAACTGCCCAACAAAGACTTCATCGCCAGAAGTTTAGTTCAATCTTGGACTTGGTCATTTCAATGGAATATACAACCCATGGGTTGGGTTGGGTTGGGTCAAATTTCAACATACCACATAGAAGTTATTTTTACACCATTTAAGTATGAGAAGCCATTCCAACATCGACAGTCCTTTTTGCCACATGGATGCTAAAGAAACCAAAGTTTTGAAACTCAATGAGAGAAAAAAGATAATTGAAAGTAAAAAAGGAATATGGGTGAGGATATATTATTAGTTTCGAGTTTAAAATTAGGCATTTGACAAATCCAAACTGATATTCCTAAAATCATCTTGTTATTGGATGGAAGCCATGCGGCATGAAAGTGGCCTGAATCTCCAAAGAGGTTAAACATCATTGTCGGACAATTGGATCGTGGTCCCTCTTGGGTAACCATAGACGAAGTAAGCTTTTGAATAAGTTGAATGTCACTATCGAACAATTGGGATGTGCTTCCCCCAAGTAACCTTAAGGCAACCATAGGTGACAAACCTTCACCTATAGAAGTTTATTTTACATACCACTTTTTTTTTTTTATGGGATTATTATAATATACAATTGGGATGTGGTCCCCCCAAGTAACCTTAAAGGCAACCATTGGTGACGATCCTTCACCTATAGAAGTTTATTTTAACATTCCACTTTTTTATGGAGATTATTTTGATATACCACATAGAAGTTATTCCTATACCATTTAAGTATGAGAAATCATTCCTATATCAACAATCCTTTTGCCACATCAAGGCCATAAACAAAATAATGCTTTGAAAATTGAATGAATGAAAAAAAAAAAAAAAACGATTGAAAGCAAAATGGAATGTGCCAATATATGCGAGGGTATATATTCTTACTTCGAATTTAAAATTAAGCATTTGGCAAATCTGAACTGATATGCCTGGAATCATCCCGTCATTGGATGGAAGTCACGTGGCATGAAAGTGACTTTAATCTCTGAAGAGGTTAAATGTCATTATCGGATAGCTAGACTATGGCCCCTTCTTGAGTAACCACAGACGAAGTAAGCGCTTGGAGAGTTGAATGTCACTATTGAACAATTGGGATGTGGTCCCCCCAAGTAACCTTAAAGCAACCATAGGTGACCATCCTTCACCTACAGAAGTTTATTTTAACATACCACTTCTTTTGTGGGATTATTTTAAGATACCACATAGAAGTTATTCCTACACCATTTAAGTATGAGAAGTCATTCCTACATCGACAATTCTTTTGCAACATGGATGCCATAAACAAAATAACGCTTTGAAAATTCAATGAAAGAAGAAAAATACAATTGAAAGTAAAAGTAAATATGCTAATATATGCTCGCATATATATTTTACTTTGAGTTTAAATTAGGCATTTGGCAAATCCAAACTGATATTCCTGGAATCACCCCGTCATTGAATGGAAGCCACGTAGCATGAAAGTGACTTGAATCTCCAAAGAGGGTAAAAAGTCATTGTTGGATAGTTGGGCCATGGTCCCCACTTGAGTAATCATAGACAAAGTACGCTTTCAAAGAAGTTGGACGTCACTATCGGACAATTGGGATGTGGTCCCAAGTAATCTTAAGGCAACCATAACCTTTACCTATAGAAGTTTATTTCAACTTGCCACAGAATTTATTCCTACACTATTTGGGTATGAGAAATCATTTTTACATTGACAGTTTTTTTTTTTTTTTTTTTTCTTTCAGCTTGACTAGTCTCGCAAGTCTATATTAACCCCACAACCGCATAGACCAAATCATACTGGGGTTGAATGAGGACCATTCAACTTTCACCATAAGCTGTGAAGAGCACTAAACACTCCTGTGTGAGTGGCCCCCAAGAGGTAAGAGGAGTCAATGACAGCTCTTTTTGCCACATGGATGCTATAGAAAAAATAAATCTTTGAAAATTCAATGAAAGAAAAATAACAACTGAAAGTAACAAAAGAAGATGCCAATATATGTGAGGGTACATTATTGACTTCAAGTATATTCCTGGAATCACCCTGTCATTGGATGAAAACCATGTGGCATGAAAGTGACCCAAGTCTCCAGATAGGTTAAACATCACTGTCCAAAGTTGGAGTAAGGGAGTTAATCGATTCTGTTCCAGTGTATATAGTTCTGTTAGATTCGGTTCACACTTTTTTTTGCTGAAATTAAAACCGAACCATTTGTTAAATGGTTACACTTATTGAAACTAGAATGTTTAATAAACGATTCTGATTTCACCGTTTTTAAATGGTGTCGATATCATGGTTCTACATGATTAGATCGTGGTTTAGTCCCAATGGTTGCCAGACAATTTCCAACCAGTTTGATAGTTTATTCGCATGTTTATTAAAATTTGCCTTTATTGATAAGAGCTTCAATCTAAAATAAAAGGCATAACAAATTAACTAACAACGATCTAAAATGCGAAATTCTTTATTTCTTTTTTCGTTTTTTGTTTCTCAAGCTTCTTTTGTTCTTCACTGTCTACAGTTCTGGGAATAAATTGCAATTTGAACTGCCAGGGGCATCCAAAGAGGAGGTGAAAATCACAATCGAAGATGGGTTCGGTGACCAATGGAGAGCACAAGGAAGATAAAGAAGAGGGCCTTGCGGCGAGCTGCAGCTTGTGCCCTTTGCTGTCTCTAATTGAGTACCCTAATCTTTTCCCATTTTAGGGTTTCTAAAGATATCTAGCATCTATCGATTCTATCGCTTAAATTTCACTTATTCTATTTAGTCATTAGTCGTTACATGATTTAAATAGTTCTATTTAACGGTATAAACAGTTTCGATTTTCACGGTGCTGAATAGTTTGAAATCGACGGGATAAATGGTTAAAACCGAATCGAACAATTTAGTTAACCTGCTAGGACGATTTCACGACTTCACGACTTTAGTGCAAACGGCTCAATTCAATTTTGATAAACAATTTGAGTTTCAAATTCACATCCTTAAGTTGGAGCTTGGTCCCCTCTTGAGTAACTGCAAACGAAGTAAGCTTGAAGAAATTTACGGCACTATCGGACAGTTGGGATGTGGCCCCCCAAGTAATCCTTAGGCAACTATAGGTGACGAACCTTCACGTGGGTACGCTCCCTCATGTGGCCACATGGCATTCGATTAAAAAGTTTTTCCCATGAGGAGGGAACGACATCCTTGACCTATATTTATATATATATATATATATATATATAATGGCAATACTGAAGTAAGTTTGGACATATATTTTACTAGCTAGATTCTCTTTGTTTCTTTGCAACCCGAACAGTACTATCAGTTGAAGTGATTTTTGAGTTGAGCATCGGAGAGTACCCTCTGGACTTCATTTTCAGAGACTACTCTACTCTATCTCTTGGTTTTTCGTGTGTAAATTAAGGGTAGATTGAGAGGATCATGATTCAACCTTCAACATAGACCATTTCTGTAACACCCTGATTTCATAACCCCCCGTCCTAGAGATGGAATTTTATGAAAAAGGGTATTTGATGGAAATAAACTATAAATTAGTGGAGTAGGAGAGAGAGATTGAATTGAGAATCCAAATGAAGGTCTTGAAGGGGGCTTAGGAGTTCCCATAATGATAAAAGGGTCTCACATAAAGTGAGTAAATTTTGGGTAGAAGATGGACAACAACAGGCTGGAGAAGGCAAAACCGGCTGGAGAAGGTTCTGGCTAATAGGCCTACCTGTCGTGGTAACAGAATGCCCAGAATTTACAATTTTCCTCTGTGGGCCCCACCAATTGAAAGGGGTTTTTCACCCACTTTTTACTATGAGTAAGGAAGTGTTTAGAAGTACTTATGTAGGTGGGATTATATCAAAATGCATTTTCTATTTTAAGTAATTAAATTTTAAATGACTAGGATGAAACTTTGTGAAAACTACCCAACCAAACGCACCCTAATCCATTAGCCTACAAAAGGAGAAGAAAGACTGTTATTTCCTCTCTTCTCATTGCTGTGAACAGAAAACAAAATGGGAGGGGAGGAGGATAGGAAAATGAGAAAGAAGAAAAGAAAAGAAGGAGAAAGAAGAAGAAGAAGAGAGAAAGGAGTTATGCAGCAGCCTTCCTGCTGCTGTACACTACTTCGGCTGCTGCTGTTCAGCCATGGATGCGGCTGAATGAGAGTGCATGCAAGTGTTATGTACTCTCCACTTCAAGAAGGTGCTGCCTTAGTCTTGTTCAGCTGAAGAATTGGAGAAAAGAATGGCTGATTGAGCTGCATGCAACAAGAGAGTACAACAAAAAGGTTGGAAATCTGAACTCTAACTTGTAAATTTCAGCTAGGGTAACAATCGGTTGGTATAGGGACATGGTAAAGATGAAATCTAAGGTGGAAAATTGCTTGTGGAAGTTAGAATAGCTCTCCACAGTTGGATTTCCTAAATTTGGACCCAAAATGAGAACCGATTCCCCAAATTACTGTTCTAAGAAATCCAAATCCATGGGGTTTTCCCAATTTCAGTAAATTAACATGAAATTGAAGGTGGGAAACACTCATGCAAGGTGGGAATTTCACATGCATGGTGATAATTTCACCTAGAACAGAAAATACCCAGCTGTTCTTCTCTAAGAAACAAAATCTGGGCTACGTAAGGGATTTTGAAGTTAATATGAAGTATAGGAATTCAATTTGGATAGGAAAATAGTTCTATTTGATGTAAATAGGCAGTATAAACATGTTTTCAGAAGTAGAATTTGTTAAAATAATTCTGTCATCAAGATTGGCCTACAGAACTGCAAAAAAATCAATTCTGCCAGTCCAACCGGCTGGAGAGTTCAAGGTTGACAGGCCTGCCTGTAAGAGCCTGACATAATGGAATTTTTGAGTTCTTTAGTTTGTAATTGATCAAACCTAACCATTCCAAATTAATTTAAATACTCCGAACAAGTTATAACCATGAAGTTTGACTTGGTCAAAGAAAAGAAAAGGATAGCAAAGAAGAGAGAGAAAATATAGGAGGAAAATGATCAATTTACCCCTACTACACCAATGCAAGTAATTTTTGGTGGTAAAAACCATCTTAACATATCCGAGTAGATAGATAGAAGTTGGAAACTTTTAGGATCAACCCAGTAACCCAAAGATGAGCAAAATGGCTGTGTGGGTTTGATAGATGCCCACTTAACTGAATAGGGAGAATTCAGTTATGGCTGAACCTAAACATAGGCTTTAATGAATTTAGGGAGATTATTTTAGGGATAATTACATTGATGATTAACCCATATGTATATGTACCTTGTTGATTAGGAATCTTATAACTACAGTTGTTGAGGAAACGCGAGGCTAGGACATTGGTGAAGAATTTCAGATATGAAACTTCAGGTGAGGGGTGCTTGACTTTATTTTACGGAGTGTTTTACCTTATTTTCTATTTTTGCATGAATTATGTGTATGTATGATTTGTTATGTTGCTGCTAGGCATGTTATTGCTATTAGTATCTGTTATCTTGTAAATATGGATTGGTAAGATTGTGGACAGGTTTCTGGATTGCAGAGGCAAGTGAGGTAAGCCATTGTGATTATGTGATTGTGTGTTGTGAATATCAAATGTGGTTATATGGATAAGATTCATGGTTGTAATTATGATATTGACGGTCTAGGGCGCAGTGTGCCTGAGGTGTGTTTTCGGTACCATGGACCCAGAGGTCAATAGCATAGTTATGATTGTGACTCTCACGGTCTAGGGCACGGTGTGGCCGAGGTGCATTTTCGGTACCGTGGCCTAGAGGTCAGAGGATGTGCGATGTGTGATGGATGGTAATGATTGTAACATTGATAATCTGAGGTACGGCTTGGCCAACCGTGGATTTAGAGGTCGGTATTACAGTGACGTCCACTGATGTATGAACATGATTGTAATATCAACAGTCTGAGGCATGGCTTGGCCAACCATGGATTCAGAGGTCAGTATTACAGTGATGGCCACTGATGTATGATCGGATGCATGTAGAATGTATGATTAGGATTCACAAACCCTGGTGTTACATCCTTGCCAGTAGGGGTTAGTACTGGCTAATCCCAGGGGGTGATGTAGTGCGGGTGACCAATGGGATTACCGGGACCGTTACTATTTTGCAACTCGGGTGACCGATGGGATTGTCGGGCCCGAGGCTGTAGGATTGGGATTACTCATTAGGGGTTTACGGGGTGACCGATGGAATTGCGGGGACGAGTGATACGCACTATGTTGCAATATAGCACAAATACCTTGGACTTAGTAATTGATGCTAGGTAATGCATAATAAAACTGAATCATGAGGATCATACGAATGGTTGAGCATGCATTATTTCATTTGTTCTGGTTTGCTTGAGTATGCATGGCATTCTTCATCAGCTTGTGCTTGTATTATTCATCAGCTTGTGCTTGCATTATTTATTTTCCTGTGCTTGCATTATTTGTTTATGTGTGCTTGCCTACCCCCACCCCTCACTGAGCATACCCGTGCTCACCCCCCAACCCTTAATCCTCCATAGGTATTGAAGCTGAAGCAGAAGTGAATAGATAATGACTTTTGATACTTTGTACATTATAGTGTAAATTAAATGTAAGTAGTATTATGTAATTTGTTGTAACCTATGGGAAAATTATTAGTGGGACTGTAATAAATAAAGTTATCATTGTAGCTGATCACCACACATATGTCATGACCTTTATCTGGAATTTTACATATACTCTTATTTTACGGTTGTATTAGTTGTGGGTTTAGTTATTACTTGCATCCGGACCCTGGGTGTTGGTTGGCTGACTGGATTAGAAATTTCAGCTCCTTATATCTGTGCCATATGGAGGGCTGGGTGTGATGTGTTACAATTTCTTTGCCATTCATTTGAAATTACTAAATTTTTTTTTTTTTTGCTAAAAGGATGAGAATTTCATTAAGAAAGGAAAAAAATTACAGAAAAAAAAAACATAGGGAGTGGATTTTTAACCTCCACCTTCGGCATTGCCATCAGTAGAGGAGAGAAACCGAAAATTAATCGAACCTATACCTCGGTCTAGAGTCAGCATCATGGCTGATCTCGTCCCTAATATGAGTGAGAAAAATTACATTCCTTTCTGATAATTTTTTGTTTTATAAAAGACTGAATAAAAACAAAAGTGCTTGCATTAATTGAATAAAAAGAACTTATAAAAGTGTTTAAAGCATATATCTAGAACTAGAGCAAGAGAAAGAGATAGAGCAACTAAAAAAAAACCCTAGAAGAAGAATGAAGTGTCTCCTCCCCTTGTGTTAATTCTATTATATAGAGAATGGGGAGGGAAGCTAAAGATTTTAGCTTCTAAAATATATATATATATATATATATATATATTTTTATCTTGTTGATGAGGTGAAGGAGAGAGAAGATAGAGAATTGTAGGAAATAGGGAATCTCCAACGATTTTGCTTCCTTTTTGTTTTTATTTTTTTCTCTCTCTTCTTCAGATGTGGGCAGTATCTTGGACGATTTTTTTAATTATTTTTTTCTTTTTTTTTTCTTTCTTATTTTCTTATTTTTTTCTATTTTTCTCTTTATTTCCTTATTTCACTCTCCTCTTGCGTAAGAAACCCTTTGGCCGACCTCCTTTCAGTGATGAGTAGGAGAGCAAAAATCTTATAAAATAAAAATCTCAACAAAATGGCAGCTAAGAGGTTCGAACTTGAGACTTCCTAATAAGCAAGGGATTTTGCACACCACAACTCACTAACTACGCTAGGTAGTTGTTGTTATAAAAAATGAATCTTTAATCACTTAAGGATGTGGTCCATCGATCCTTGTTGGCATTTGAAATGTTCCTTGTACCCTTGGGACAACTGTAGATGGGTTGGTTCTACATCTCGGTTCAGTTCTGATCCATTATTTTTTTTCTGGCCCGAAAAGAATAATCACTTGTATAGTTGACCAAACGAATGTGTACTTGCAATTGAATATGTCCATCTTGCACAAAATTTTGTTCTCTTCACAATCATGAAAAGAAATAGGACCTCTTTAAGTGTAAAATTGGAGATATAACGCCCGATAACTCTTAAGGCCTTGGAAATATAAAACTTGCAAAAAGAGAGTAAAACCCAAGGTAGCTCCATTCTAAATATGTAAAATGCATATTATACTAAACTAGATTTCACACATAAATGTGCTCATCAAAATTCACCCACACTTAGACGTTGCTAGTCCTTGAGCAAAACAAAAAGAAAAAGAATAAAAACAAAAAAAACCTAACTCACTTTCGTAGGAATCACGATTGTACTTAGCATTTGCAACAAGCCTTTAAACCCCCAGGTCACCCCTAGTGGTTGAGCTGTGTCTCGTAGGTGTTTACTATGAATATACACCCAAAATTTAGAATAAACAAATCCCAACCTTGGCTAAAGGTAAGGCCTATACCGATCTGGAGCAAAGATAATTTCTCTTACAAGGGACCCCCACACTTGAACCTTTATTACCCTTTATCAATTCTAGGCATTAGCATATTTCTTAATTTGGAACTCACCTCATGTCACACCCTGTTCACACAGAACCGGACCGCTGACCGGGTTAACACCGGTTAACCCAAACCTGCCAGGATCATCTGATACAGTATCCCACTACAGCATACACACAACTAAGAAAGTGTTCATCAGTTCAGCGGAAGACTTAATTTACCTGTAAATATTCCCATTATACTTGATACCCATATTATAATACATAGTTAAGTACATGTGGGCCCGCAGGCATGATATTTATACAAACGAATACAATTTACAAATCAAGTACAGAAAAGGGATCATAAAAAACATAAGGGGTACAACTCAGCTCGGAAGTAGAACTCAGCTCGGTATCAAAAAGTAAAGCTCAGCTCGATATCAAAAGGTAAAGCTCAGCTCGGTATCAAAAGTAAAGCTCAGCTCAGTATCAGAAGTAAAGCTCAGCTCCATATCAAAAATAAAGCTCAGCTCGATATCAAAACTGCGGTGCCGCAGCACAGCCCTCGTACGAGCAACCCATGCCATGCTCTAATTCCTCGAGGACCCACCAATCCTCTTTAGGGAATTCAACTGTGGGGCCCGACCCATGCTCTTCAGGTTGATGACTTGCAAAATCATCTAAAAGAGGTGCACACGTGGGATGAGCTCACTAGCTCAGTAAGTGAAAAGAAGGACCACACAACAGTCCATACAACAAATCACAATCATATGCACTATATGCTATGCAATTCATTTTTAATCACATCCACCTAAACAACATTACTAAGTCCTTGGTTTAGTGCTACTACAACTATAGTGCGCGTATACTCCGGGTACGAGCCGTGAACTCCATCTTGCGATACGCCCATAGGGCTATCGGAGAAGGCCCACCGTGAGTACTCGAAAAAGTAAAACATGCCGACCATCGGCTCTCAACATAAAGTAAATGATAGAAATTAAAGGTGTTGACTCCAGCAATTTAAAAGCAGTATGATTGGCCCTCTTGAATATACCACTGAGGTTGCTGACTGTCCTAATGACCAGCCAGGCGTATGTCTAACCGCCACAGTGACCCGACAACCGCGACCACTGCTTCCCCCCAAATGGTAACCCAACACCTCAACCCCTGTTGGGAAGGGCCGTAGCACAGGAAGATGATAATCCTAAACCGCATGCTCCTATATGACATAGTACGATTGCATAGTGCTACCGCGTTTCATTCCACGGGCCACCAATGCACTCGTTTCCAAGCTTACTACGGCATGATAGAAATTAATGCATCATGCACAATTATGTCAACATTCATCACGCACAATGATGTCAACATTCATCACATAAGCATATCATTATTTGGCATTAAGAAATAAACACAGCACACATGGCATAAAATATGAGGATGGCTAAGCTACATAACATTTGCATGATGACATGGCTAGTCTAGATACAATTATATGAATGCCAAAAAAGCCTTGAAACAAGGCCAAATGTCCTCTCCCCACTTACCTGTAGTGTACAAAGACTCAGGCCTGGTACGGGTGAGATCTGGTGTGAGAAGCGTAAGATTTGGTGAATCTATCATGAGTGAGTAGAGTTAGCATTTCGCCACTTTGGGCTCCAAACTAACAAGATTTGGTAACAAAATCATGTTTAGAATCCTAAAAGAAAGTCGCACGTCCGTCTTGGGTCCATTCAGACGTAAAGATCACGTTGGGAGCCTCTCGGGTGGGTCGGACAGCCCACCTGTCTTGACCCACCAGTCAGACCCACCGGTTCTGATCAACGGGCAGGTCGGCTTGTCGATCAACCCACCGATTGGGCCTGTCAGTTGGCCTCGAGGGCCTTACTAGGATCGATGGGTAGGTTGGCCCACCGGTTGGACCTGCCGATTGGCCTCGAGGGCCTGCCCTCTCAGGCGGGTTCCCTCAGGCGGGCCATTTGGCCCACCGGTTTGGCCCACTGGTCTTGGCGGGAAAATAACATTTTTCCCTAAACTTTTTTCAACCTTGGGGGAATCAAATGGGGCTTTTCCAAACCCATTCTCTACACATTCAAGGTCTCATAAGATGGTTCTAACCTAGATCTAGGTTAGATTTAAGGAATGGAAGCCATGTTACCTTCTTTGCCTAAAAACTCGTTCAAAGACCCCAAAATCACTTCAAATCACCAATGCTCCTCCAACCGTGGAAACATTCCTTCAAATCCTTCAAAATCAACACATAACCATCTATTAAACCTTAGATTCATCATCTCAAGGGGGATTTACGAGACCTCAAGAAACTCTACCCAAATCAAGGGTTTCATTTGGGTATGGTGAAAGTTTAAGGAACCTAGCATTTTCTCACCTCTAAACGTAGATCTCATATTGGAGATCACTCTTCCGGCATTGGAATGGGAATATCAAACCTCGGTGCCGCTGAAATCTATTTCTTCTTCCTCTTCCTTCCCTTTTCCTCTTCTTTCCATTCTTTTCTCTCTCCTCTTTACTCTTCTCACCAAACGCCCGAGTGTCATAAATGAGAAAAAGGAAAAGCATAATGATATCTATTTATACCTTTTAAGACATCTTGTAACCTCATGGGTGGGTCACTTAGGTGGGCGGATGCGCCCACCTGTGACCGCCCACCTAAGGGCCAAAAATTGGCCAACAAGTAGGATTTTGATAGAATTCGACTCTCGACATAAGGTATATTATACGTATACGCTTTAAGATACGGCTACATACCTGCTTTATCCGTACATGGCCTTATGATATGTGCATGTACACGGCTTGGGTACACCCATCTCCTCTGGCACTGACTCGGACTTGTCTGGCCAGTCGGTGTTCAAAGTCACCCTTGCCATCATGGTCCATAAGGAACTCGCCTTAACCCTCTCCGGTTTGGGTCCTGCATGGTTAAATCGGGTCAACCATGTAATCAGACTGGGTTTAAGAAGTAGGGTATTACATTTAGCCCCCCTTTCTGAAAATTTCGTCCTCGAAATTGGTGTACCTGGTTGTTCAAAAAGATGAGGGTACTTGGCTTGGATTTCATCCTCTTTCTCCCAAGATGCTTCTTCAAGTGAATGATTTGCCCATCGCACCTTTACATAGGAAATGGAGCGGTTGCGAAGGGTTTTCACCTTTCGGTCCAAAACTTCAGCTGGCTGCTTTGTATAGGTCATATCAGCTTCTAGATATTCTGGTTCCATGGGTAATACATGAGATGGATCATGAACGTATATCTTTAGCATGGATACATGAAATACATTTTGAACATCCCCGAGTGAAGGTGGCAAAGCAAGCATATAGGCTACTGAGCCAACCCGGGCTAAGATCTCAAATGGGCCAATGTATCTTGGGCTCAACTTCCCCTTGTTGTGAAATCTTTGCAACCCTTTAGTAGGAGAGATCATGAGAAACACCTTTTCTCTTGACTGAAATTCAATGTCTTTTCTGCGGTTGTCTACATAGCTCTTTTGACGAGACTGAGCTGCTTTAATCTGTTCTCGAATAACATCAACCTTGTCACAAGTCATCTGTATCATTTCAGGTCCTAACATTCGGCGTTCACCAACCTCATTCTAATACAGAGGAGTTCTGCACCTCCTACCATATAATGCCTCATACGGAGCCATCCCAATTGTAGCTTGGTAACTGTTGTTATAGGCAAACTCCATAAGGCGTATATATTCTTCCCAACTACCACTCATTTCCATTGCACATGCCCTAAGCATGTCTTCTAATATCTGTATGGTTCGCTCCGACTGACCATCAGTCTGTGGGTGAAAAGCAGTACTCAAATTCAATTGTGATCCTAAGGCATGCTGGAAGCTTTTCCAAAATCTGGAAGTGAATCTTAGGTCCCTATCTGACACAATGCTCACTGGCACTCCATGCAAGCACACTATGTTATCCATATAAAGTTGTGCTAATTTGGCCATAGAGAACTTGGTCTTGATGGGAATGAAATGAGCAGTCTTAGTAAGTCGATCAACGATCACCCATATCGCGTCCATCCCGTTAGGTGTACATGGTAGTCCGGTGACGAAGTCCATTGTAATCCTATCCCACTTCCAGTCTGGTACTGGGAGTGGCTAAAGAGTACCACAAGGTCGATGCCTCTCAGCTTTTACTTTCTGGTATGTAAGACAAGTCGCTATATATAGAGCTATTGTGACTTTCATGCTTGGCCATCAGTAATTTTGTTTGAGGTCTTTATACATCTTTGTACTTCCTGGGTGGAGTGAGTACTCGGAGCTATGTGCTTCTTGCACTATCTTGTCTTGTATATCCAAATCATCGGGTACACACAATCTGCCTCGAAACATCAATGCTCCATCACTGGCTAAAACAAAATTTGGGTTGTTTATTGTTCGATCTTGAACCTTAACTCTGATCCGCTGTAATTCAGGATCCAAAGGTTGTTTCATTATTACCTCTTGCCTAATAGTCGGATGCACCTATAGAGGCGCCAAGGATACAGTCAACCATTTAAGGTTTTTTGGTTGATGTTCAAACTCTAAGGTTGCTCCTTCATATAAGAGAGCTTCATCCATTAGCGTCGCCTCATGTACAAGTGGTGGGCTGACTGCTAAGTGTGAGAGTGACACAGTCTGTGCCTTCCGACTCAATGCATCTGCCACTACATTAGCCTTTCCGGGATGATACTGAATGTCGCAGTTATAATCCTTCATGAGCTCAAGCCATCTCCTCTGCCTCATGTTCAGATCCTTCTGGGTGAAAAAGTACTTAAGGCTTTTGTGATCACTGTATATCTCGCACTTCTCCCCATACAAGTAATGTCGCCAAATCTTAAGGGCAAAAATGACTGCGGCTAGTTCCAAGTCATGAGTGGGGTAGTTCTTCTCATACTCCTTTAGTTGTCGGGAAGCATACGCTATCACCTTTCCGCGTTGCATGAGAATATAATCCAACCCAACTTTGGAAGCATCAGTGTAGACTGTCATTCCACCTGTGCCTTCAGGGATGGTCAACATAGGGGCCGACACCAACCTCTTCTTTAACTCCTGAAAACTCTTCTCGCATTCCTCTACCCAATCAAACTTCACACCCTTTTTTGTCAACTTAGTCATTGGTGCTGAGATCCGAGCAAAATTCTCAATGAAGCGCCGGTAGTATCCAGCCAAACCCAAGAAGCTTCTACTTTCAGTGACATTCTTAGGGCTTTCCCACTCTACTACTGCTTTCACCTTATCAGGATCCACCTTGATTCCGGCCTTAGACACTACGTGCCCCAGGAATCCAACTTGCTTAAGCCAGAATTCACATTTGCTGTATTTGGTAAACAATTGTTGTTCTCTCAACCTCTATAACACCATTCTCAAATGTTGAGTGTGCTCCTCTTCTGTCTTGGAGTAGATGAAGATGTCATCAATAAAAATAATTACCCATTTATCGAGCACATCGTGAAATACTCAATTCATTAAATCCATGAATGCTGCCGGTGCATTGGTTAACCCAAAAGATAACACTAGGAACTTATAGTGACCATACCGAGTCCTAAATGCTGTTTTGGGCATGTCGCCACTCTTTATCTTGAGCTGATAATAGCCTGATCGAAGGTCTATCTTTGAAAATACCTTGGCACCCTGCAGTTGGTCAAATAAATCATCAATGCGTGGCAATGGGTACCGGTTCTTAATGGGTAGCTTATTCAATTCCCGGTAATTAATGCACATATGCAAGCTGCCATCCTTCTTCTTGACAAACAATACTAGGGCACCCCAAGGTGAAAAACTTGGCCGAATAAACCCCTTCTCCAACAATTCTTGCAACTGCATCTGCAACTCCTTCAGTTCGGCTGGTGCCATCCGGTATGGGGCTTTAGACACTAGAGCTGCTCCAGGAACCAAGTCTATGGCAAACTCCAACTCTCTATCAAGCGGTAAATGCATCAGATCATCTGGAAAGATGTCAAGAAACTCTTTAACCACCTTTACCTCTTCTAGAGGTGTAATCCTTGCATCAACATCAAGTACCGATGCTAAGTAGCCCTGACATCCACTCTCCAATAATTTTACTGCTTGAAGGGTGGAGACGAGGACCTTTCTCACCCGTTTCATTTTATCTGCTCGGTATACCAATTCTCTTCCTTCGTCATCTGTCACCCCAATAAGCTTTTCAGCAGACATCACATTAGCTCGATAAGCCGACAACCAATCCCCAGTATAACATCGAAATTCTGCATATTGAACTTAATGAGTTGTGCATTCAATTTCTTCCCACTGATTTATACTGGGCACGACCCATACACCTCCTTCAACTGTGTAACTTTACCAGTAGGCATACTAACAATCATCCCATGATCTAGGGTCCTAGGTGGCATACGAAGTTTCTCAGCAAATCTCTTAGATACGAATGAATGTGTAGCTCCTGAATTGAATAAAACATAGGCTGGTATGCCTGAGATACGTAGGACACCTAGTGTAACAATGCATATAATTTCAGCAGGTCATCAATATTTAACATAAGAAAATTCTTAAATTTAAAATGTACCTACTACGACTTCTGTGCTGGCCTCAGCTTCCTCAGCTGATAGGGCATACATCCTTCCCTGCGGTTGATTTCCCCGAGTTAAGGGAGGTTGGTACGCTGAGGGTTGACTGGAGGGCAAGGCTGGTCTGACCCGATAGTCTTTAGTATATTACCCATAGGAATGGCAGTTAAAGCAACGGATCTGAGATGTTGAAACTGGGGTGGGGCCCCTCTGCACTTGACCTGTTGAAGATGGAGCTCGGGGCGGCCTCGGAACTGTAGGTACCGCACTAGTGTTCGGGCAAAAAGATGTAGAGCCCGAACCACCAACTGGTCAAGGAGGGTTGCCAGATGGCCTATAGGACTGCCTGTATGTAGGCCCAGAACTGTACAACCCACGGTATGCCTTGGAGGAATTGCCCATATCCGGAAATGGATTTGTTCTCTTCCACAGTCCAAGTGTGAGGGACTGTTCTCCCTTCTGCTTATCTTCCATAGTCTTGGCCTTCTGCACAATCTGGTCATAGTCTATCAAGTCTAAGACCTCAAGTACAGACCCAATGGATGCCTTTAGGCCCTTCAGAAATCTTGCAGCCTTTTCTTCAGCTGTCCTCATATGCCTAGGGGCAAAATGGAACAAGCTCTCAAACTGCTACTGATACTCAAGGATAGTCTTACCTCCTTGAGTTAAGGCCATAAATTTCTTCTCCTTGCGGTCTTTGAAGCTACGTGGGTAATGATTGTCCAAGAACAACTCCTTGAACTGTTCCCAGGTGGGTTCCGGATGTACGGCCAACAATATGGGCTTAGAGGCTTGCCACCAAGAGTTGGCCTCCTTGAGTTGCAACCCCGCACAAATGAGTTTCTGTGCATCAGTGCACTCAATCACCTCAAATATTTTCTCCAGCTCTTGGATCCACTGGTCCGGCTCCAAAGGATCACTCCCCACCTTAGAGAATATAGGTGGCAAGTTTCTCTTGAATGACTCCATTACCTTTGACATATTATTCGTCAGCGGGTAATTGGGAGCATAAGCTAGATAGTAAGGGTATGGAGGGGGCACCACATACGAAAGAACACTGAATGGCGGGATTGGAGGGGTACCTCCCACTTGTGGCCTAGTACCAGACCCTACAGGCGGGTCCTGTGGAGTAAGTATCCGGGGAGGTTGACCTGTTTGAGAAAGGTCCAATTGTTGCTGTATAGTAGCCATAAATGCTTGCTGTTGCTGAAGCATTTGTTGCTGGAAAGCCTGTTGTGACTGCTGGATTATGGTAGCAACATCCCCCAGAGTAATAACCGGTGGAGGGTCCGGAAGTGCAGTCATAGGTGGGTCCCCTTATGCCCCACCCTGACCAAAGGTCTCTGGAGGTTGTGGAAGTGAGGTTTGTCCCACAGAGCGGGACCTTCTGGGATTCAGTGGTCGACCGACCGGATGAGGACCACGTGAGGTACCTCGTGCATTGCTACCGAATCTAGTACGTACCATCTTATCCCTGTACCTGAAACATATCATACACCACATTGGTTACAAACCTTAGAATTGATATCGGTACATAATCATATGCCAACGCACAGGGTATTATAGTGTATGAAGGCTTTGCAACTAGTCATAGATTAATCCCGAAATTATGGTGCTAGTGCTTCAACAAGTCGGATGATGGTCCCACTCGACCATATGGTGCTATCCACACACCCCCTTTTTTTTCAGGTATGTTATTATAAAAATAATAATACCCCTACCTTTCTCTTTTTATTATTATTATATATATATATATTTTTTTTTTCAAGTTCTCTTAACCGGCGGGCTGCCACCGGTGGGCAGGTTGGGCCGCCGATCATCCCACCGGTCCAAATCTTCAACCGATGGGTTGACACCGACTGGCAGGTTGGCCTGCCGGTCGGCTCGCCGGTCCTACCCGAGCGAAAATTTCGAACAGGGCTTTTAAGCCCCTGTTCTTCCTTTATTCGCACATTTCTTCCTCACTCTCTCTCTCTCTCTCTCTCAGGCGATTTTTGAGAGCTCCTTGACGCTTCCACTCGTGATCTCACTCAACGATCTGGCGGTTTTGGGAAGATTCAACTCCTCTACTCACAAGTAATTTTCTTCCTCATTTTCTTCTCAGAACATGTACTTTGGGGGTAGAACTCATGAGTAGTCTTAAATCTCAATTCTTTTCCGTGTTTCCTTCTATAGAACAGTGATTTCATGTAAATGTGATGTTTCCTTCATGATTTATTTCTAGTTTTATGATTTACTTCTCAATTTTTGAGAGAAAACCCCAACCGTGCCCTAGTTTTCTCAAATTTGGGGATTTCTTCAATCTCTGCTCTTTTCTTCCCAATTAATAACTCAAATGCAATGCCTTATATTTGATTTGTACTTGACATGCTGTAGAGATCATAGAAAGTCCCGTATGTTTGATATCCCATTTCTTCCCATGAAAATCCATCTTTTTGTGTTGGGTCTCTTTGATTCTCTTTACATCCTTTCATATTTGTGGACCTCAATAGCATATTAGTAGATGTTTTTGCATATTCTTGATTGCACTACGATGGCATTTCAATCTTAGACCTGTAGCTTCAAGCTTTACTCTATTGTGAGTCTTTTCATTTTTTTCCTTAGATTGAACTTGCACAATGAGAATTGGGATTTTTCTATCATTCTTTACTTGCCATGCTATATATGCCCTTTCTGTCACATTGCTGTTTTGCCATAATCTCTGTCTTGTCACTAGCCAGGCATTTCATTCATAGACTTTTCATCATTCCTCACTTGTCACATTCTATTTTTCCATGATTTCTGTTTTGTCACTTACCATGCATTTCATCCATAGACTCCCTATCATTCCTCGCTTGTCACATTTTCTGTTTTGTGAGAATTGGGTTTTGGGGCTTCCTCTTATTGCTCACCCATCTATTTATTCCCTTTGTTATTCCTTTTTTCCTTACTCACCCTTCTTTCCTCTTTTCTTGCCAGGATGTCTTCTTGCAAGGGCAAGGAATGAGCATCCTCTTCTACTCGGCGTAAGACCACCGCTTCCAAACGAAAGAGTATGGGGACTAGTTCTCCAGCCCCCCGCACAGGGTGACCCGGACCTGCCCCTATTGATCCTTCCGACTATGACGAGGAACTCTTCCGCTGTTCAGAGGCAGCAACCAACTGGCAGGCCTTCCTAAAGAGGTCTGTAATGATGGAGAAGACTGTGGTAGTTGATGACTTCCACAAGGTTCAACTTCAGGAGAGGTTCACCACATTGGGTTGGCAGTCTATCCTCCACATAGACCATCCATGCTACGAGCAACTGGTTCATAGATTCTACTGTAACCTAGAGGTTTCCTGCCAGTACGGAGAGTATACGATAATTAGTATGGTGAAGGGGGTGGACATTTAGCTGACCGTGGACACCCTGGCTAGTATTTTGGGTATTTCTTCAGCTGGGCACCGTTTCTACAGTCCTCCCAAGAGTAAGCCCATGGGCCCTTTCATGAGTTTGGAGACACTGGACCACATCTATGAGACCATCTATGGCAGGAGGGAGCGTCCGGATTCTGAGACATCATTTTTCCCAGAGGTTCGTGTGTTTGCCCGTTTGGTCCAGTTCAACTTGCTCCCCAGAGGAGGTCATCGGAACCAGCTGGGCTTCATGGTGGCCTTCTTAGCCTTCTGCATTTATAAGGCTTTAGAGGGGGGTGGCGAGCACTTATGCTTGCCTTACATCATCCTCAAGACCATGGAGCACCATACTTCTCACCCCGAGGATGGAGGATTTCCATATGGCAAGATCCTCACCAGGATTTTTGAGTTCTTTGGGTTGGACCTGAGTGGTGAGGAGGGGAAGTTGCCAGCAGATAAGTTTGACAGGAAAAATCTATTGAGGATGGGTCTCCACACTCTTATGGATGTACCTTAGAGAGCAGGAGCTCAGAGAGGTAGGGATAGGAGGGCTACCCCTAGGGAGGATGTTCCCATGGAGGAGTCTAGTGAAGACGATGAGGACTATGTTCCTCAAGGTGGGAAGGATGATTTTGTGGACGAGGACATCCTTGAGGAGGTGCCTCATGAGTCGAGAGGTGTTGATCCTGGCTTCACTAGAGCTGCAGGCCCACAACATAGAGCCCCACCACCTGAGAAGTGCATATGATTTTGAGGGCATGATGTCTACTATTAGGGCTTTGAAGGACGGGCAAGATCAGCTATTAAGAAGACTAGATGAGAGTGCTTCAAGGGAGGAACGCATCCTGGAGAGGCAGGCTACTTTAGAGAATTCTTTTCTCAGACTGGGCCAGGACTTGGATACAACAACCAATGCCATTTTAGCAGATTTTGGTCGACTTCGGAGGGATGTACAACTGGTGAAATCGAGGTTTGATTACTATGACCGTCGACTCAACATTAACTCTAGACCTCAGGTGAACGGAGTAGTAGTATTGGACGATGACGATGACAATGATCAGTGAGGACTTAGCTCATCCACACCAGCTTCTCACCTGTTTCATGTTGTTGATCTTATTGTATTTTTCTTTCTTTTCTCATTCTTTGTACTTTCTCTGTAACTGGACTTATTTGTGGGGTGATGTGTTTTGATGGTGGTTTGTGATGAATTTGTATGTTTGATAACTTGTGTAGTTTAGTTGTGGTGTCTTTTGTTAATTATGATTATTGATATATATATATCTGTTGTTTATCAGGTGTTTGTGCGAAAATTTTTGGAAATCTTGTTTTACACCGTTATGCTGTCGAAATTTCGTCAAACTCGTACTCGATGGGTTATGACATCAATTAATTAACTTTTCATTTTCTCTCACGCATGCTATGAATACAATATCTAAATGCAATCATTTTTTTATTACTTTCTTTTTTCGGCTTTTATCTCTTTAAAGTTTTTACATTAACCCAATCCCATTTCCTATTATAGATTCTAAGGGGTCTAATGGTATGCTGTGAGTGGAATAGAGCATCACGCTCTGATATCACCTACCGTTGTCACACCCCGTTCACACAGAACCGGACTGGTGACTGGGTTAACACCGGTTAACCCAAACCTACTAGGATCATCTGATACAGTATCCCACCACAGCATACACACAACTAAGAAAGTGTTCATCAGTTCAGCGGAAGACTTAATTTACCTGTAAATATTTTCATTATACTTGATACTTAAATTGTAATACATAGTTAAGTACATGTGGGCCCGTAGGCATGATATTTACACAAAAGAATACAATTTACATATCAAGTACAGAAAAGGGATCATCAAAAACACAAAGGGTACAGCTCAGCTCGGTATGAAAAGTAGAGCTCAGCTCGGTATCAAAAAATAAAGCTCAGCTCGGTATCAAAAGGTAAAGCTCAGCTCGATATCAAAAGTAAAGCTTAGCTCGGTATCAAAACTGCGGTCCTGCAGCACAGCCCTCGCACGAGCAACCAGTGCCATACTCTAATTCCTCGGGGACCCACCAATCTTCTTCAGGGAATTCAACTGTGGGGCCCGACCCGTGCTCTTCAGGTTGATGACCTGCAAAATCATCTAAAAGAGGTGCACACGTGGGATTAGCTAACTAGCTCAGTAAGTGAAAAGAAGGACCACACAGCAGTCCATACAACAAATCACAACCATATGCACTATATGCTATGCAATTCATTTTTAATCATATCCACCTAAACACCATTACTAAGTCCTTGGTTTAGTGCTACTATAACCACAGTGCACGTATGCTCCGGGTACGAGCCGTGAACTCCCTCCCGCGATACGCCCATAGGGCTGTTGGAGAAGGCCCACCGTGAGTACTCAGAAAAGTAAAGACATGCCGACCACCGACTCTCAACATAAAGTAAATGACAGAAATTAAAGGTGCTGACTCCAGTAATTTAAAAGCAGTACGATTGGCCCTCTTGAATATACCACCGAGGTTGCCGACTGTCCTAATGACCAGTCGGAGTGTATGTCTAACCGCCACAGTGACCCGACAACCACGACCACTGCTTCCCCCCAAATGGTAACCCAACACCTCAACCCCTGTTGGGAAGGGTCGTAGCACGGGAAGATGATAATCCTAAACCGCATGCTCCTATATGACATAGTACGATTGCATAGTGCCATTGCGTCCCATTCCACGGGCCACTAATGCACTCGTTTTCAAGCCGACTATGGCATCTATTAATGCATCATGCACAATGATGTCAACATTTATCACATAAGCATATCATCATTTGGCATTAAGAAATAAACACAACACACATGGCATAAAATATGAGGATGGCTAAGCTACATAGCATTTGCATGATGACATGGCTAGTCTAGATACAATTAGATTATTGCCAAACAAGCCTTGAAACAAGGCCAAACGTCCTCTCCCCACTTACCTGTAGTGTACAAAGACTCACGCCTGGTACGGGTGAGATCTGATGCGAGAAGCGTAAGATCTGAGTGAGCGGGGTTAGCATTTCGTCACTTTGGGGTCCAAACAAACAAGATTTGATGACAAAATCATATTTAGAATCCTAAAAGAAAGTCGCACGTCCATTTTGAGTCATTTGGACGTAAAGATCACGTTGGGAGCCTCTCGGGTGGGTCAGACAGCCCACCTATCTTGACCCACCAGTCAGACCAACTGGTCCTGACCGACGGGTAGGTCGGCCTGCCGGTTGGGCCCGTCGACAGGCCTCGAGGGCCCTGGTAGGACCGGTGGGTAGGTTGGCCCGTCGGTTGGCCTGCCCTCTCAGGCGGGTGCCCTCAGGTGGGCCATTTGGCCCATCGGTTTGACCCACCGGTTTTGGCGAAAAAATGCTATTTTTTCCTAAACTTTTTCCAACCTTGGGGGAATCATATGGGGCTTTTCCAAACCCATTTTCCGCACATTCAAGGTCTCATAAGATGGTTCTAACCTAGATCTAGGTTAGATTTAAGGAATGGAAGCCATCTTACCTTCTTTGCCCAAGAACTCGTTCAAAGACCCCAAAATCACTTCAAATCACCAATGCTCCTCCAACCGTGGAAACACTCCTTCAAATCCTTCAAAATCAACACATAACCATCTATTAAACCTTAGACTCATCATCTCAAGGGGGATTTATGAGACCTCAAGAAACTCTACCCAAATCAAGGGTTTCATTTGGGTATGGTGAAAGTTTAAGGAACCTAGCCTTTGCTCACCTATAAACATAGATCTCGTATTAGAGATCACTCTTCCGGCGTCGGAATGGGAAGATCAAACCTGGGTTCCGCTGAAATCCATTTCTTCTTCCTCTTCCTTCCCTTTTCCTCTTCTTTCCCTTCTTTTCTCTCTCCTCTTTACTCTTCTCACCAAACGCCCGAGTGTCATAAATGAGAAAAAGGAAAAGCATAATGATAGCTATTTATACCTTTTAAGACATCTTGTAACCTCATGGGTGGGTCACTCAGGTGGGCGGATGTGCCCACCTGTGACCGCCCACTTGAGGGCCAAAAATTGGCCAACAAGTGAGATTTTGATGGAATTCAACTCTCGGCATAAGGTATATTATATGTATGTGCTTTAAGATACGGCTACATACCTGCTTTATCCGTACATGGCCTTATGATATATGCATGTACATGGCTTGGATACACCTGTCTCCTCTGGCACTGACTCGGACTTGTCTGGCCAGCCGGTGTTCAAAGTCATCCTTGCCATCATGGTCCATAAGGAACCTGCCTTAACCCTCTCTGGTTCGGGTCCTGCATGGTTAAACCGGGTCAATCGTGTAATCAGACCGGGTTTAAGAAGTAGGGTATCACACCTCGTCTCTTTCAAAACATCCTTATTTTAGGGTAAAACCACTTGTGAAGAAATAGGGAACCAATGACTAAGGCGTTGGAGTGTTTTTGACCAAAACATATTACCAATCATTAATGACATTTGTACATTTTTTTCTTTCTTTTTTTTTCGCCTAATAAACTCTATTCTATTCCACTACTTTTGGCCTGAATGACATAGTGGAGCAAACATTAGATACCCAAGTTACTATGTAGCTTCGCTTTTTGCATAAGCCCACAAAGACTGATACTAGAGTTCCTTCAGAAGTTTCCTCCCAAGGAATTTCGATCAAGACACCATGCTTCCTGAGGTGCAATGACCTATCTAGTTCCAAAGGAATCAAGTCTTATTCTTCTTTATACCACATTTCACATTTCATTTAAAATTGTGGATATGTCAACTCATACTAAATTAAAAAGAAGGTCTCAACTCCAAATCAAAAGTACAAGGAACCCACAGACTTACATATGGTTCAACACTATATAACAGGGGTCTCTTATTTTTTAAAAGAAAGTCTCATCTCAAGACACAGACTTGTTTCTTTCTTCTCAACGGGGTTTTTATTCATTCAAAATGGGTACCTTAATCAAAAATTTTATTTTCATACATCAAGCAACTGAATGGTATGATCAATAGTCAAAAGCCAAAGTAGGATTTCATCCTTTAGCAAGCTAAAAAAAACAAATAAAACAAAGTGAAAAAAGAAAAAATTGGTTTCCCTCCCCCACACTTAACTCATGCAATGTCCTCAATGCATGGAAAGAATTAAAAACGAAGACAATGCAAGGGGCTCATACCTGATTAAAAGTTAATCATCAGTGTAAAGAGGTTCATGGAGATCTATGACATCTTCACTACCAGTAGTAGGAAACTCGAGGAATGGTTTCAAACGCTGACCATTAACCTTCAAAATTACCCCTGTCCCTGTATTCAAAATCTCCATAGCCCCATGGGGATATATATTTTGGACAATAAATGGACCATCCCATCAAGATCTAAGCTTACCAGGGAAAAGATGCAATCGAGAGTTGTATAATAAGACCTTATCACCAACTGCAAAAGATTTGCACAGAATGTGTTTATCATGGAAAGCTTTGGTATTTTCCTTATAAATCCTAGAACTTTTATATGCATCATTCCTAAGTTCCTCCAACTCAAATAGTTGGAGCCTACAATGAATTCCCACATCAGACAAATCAAAGTTAAGCTTTTTGATGGCCCAAAAGGCCTTATGCTCCAACTCAACTGATAAGTGACAAGCTTTCCCATACACCAAACGGTAGGGAGATTGACTAAGGTCAGTCTTGAATGCAGTCCGATGGGCCCACAAGGTATCAATGAGCCTAAGGAACCAATCCTTATTGTTGGGATTAATAGTTTTTTTCAAGATTTATTTGATCTGCCTATTAGACACCTCCACTTGGCCACTAGTTTGGGGGTGATAAGGGGTAGATAACTTATGGGTGATCCCATACTTTTTCATTAAGGCCTCAAAAGATCGATTGCAAAAATGAGTACCCATATCATTAATTATTACAGTGATGCACCAAAGATGAAAAAAATGTTCTCTTTAAGAAACTAGACCACCACTTTGTGGTAATTAGATTTACAAGGTATGACCTCTATCAATTTAAAAACATAATCAACAGCCAAAAGTATGTATAAATTCCAAAGGAATTAGTGAATGGTCCCATGAAATCGAAACCCTATACATCAAAGATCTCGACTACCAAAATAAGGTTGAGAGGCATCATATTCCTCTTAGTGATATGACCAAAAGACTAATAGACAGGACAAGCCTTACAAAAATTAAAAGCATCTCTTAAAAGAGTGAGCCAATAAAATCCATATTGGAGAACCTTTACAGTAGTCTTCTTAGGTCCAAAGTGTCCACCACATATATGATCATGGCAAAAAGAGAGAATAGAATGTTGCTTATGATCAGGAACACATCGTCGGATAATCTGATCCGGATATATCTTAAATAAATAAGGATTATTCCAGAACAAAATGTTTAACTTGGGAATAAAGCCTATACTTATCTTGGGTGGACCAGTGATCTAGAGTCACACCTGAAACTAAGAATTTGACAATGTCAGCAAATCGTGGTTCACTGGACACTGTAAATAACTATTCATCTCGAAAGTTCTTATTGACTGAAGAATCGACAGTTAAGGAATTGAGAAGCCGGGATAAATGGTCTGCAACTAGGTTTTCAACTCCTTTCTTATCCCTAATTTCTAAATCAAACCTTGCAAAAGTAAAACCCACCTCATGAGACGGGCTTTGGCATCCTTCTTCTGAACTAGGTACCTAAGAGCAGAATGATCAGTATACACCACCACATGTGAACTAACTAAGTAAGACTGAAACTTTTCTAATGCAAACACAACAGCTAAAAATTATTTTTCAGTGGTTGTATAATTGAGTTGTGCATCATTTAAGGTCCTACTAGCATAGTAAATGACAGTAGGTAACTTATTAATCCTTTAATCCAAAACTACTCCTATGGTAAAATCCGAAGCATCATACATCAGTTCAAAAGGTGTAGTCCAAACAAGTGGTTGAACAATGGGTGCATTGGTCAACTCCTTCTTAAGTTGTTTGAAAGATTCTAGGCACTCTTTAGAAAACTCAAAAGTTTGATCTTTGGCAAGTAATGAAGTGAGAGGTTGGGCTAACTGACTAAAGTTTTTACTAAACCTTCTGTAGAAGCTCGCATGCCCTAGAAAAGACCGGACGTCCTTAATAGATTGAGGATATGGTAAATTATCAATTAAATCCACTTTGGCTCTATCTACTCTAATTCCCTCCTTGGATATTACATGACTTAAAACAATACCAGATTTTACCATGAAATGGCATTTCTCCCAATTCAAAACCAAATTCTTAGATATGCAAATTTTCAAAACTAGAAAAAGAAGATGAAGACATTCAGAATAGGAATTTTCATAAATTGAAAAGTCATCCATAAATACTTCTAAGAATTTTTTGACCCTATCAGAAAAGATGCTCATCATGCATCATTGGAACGTAGCAGGGGCATTGCAAAGCCCAAAGGGTATACGCCTATAAGCAAATGTTCCATATGGGCATGTAAAAGTAGTCTTATGTTGGTCCTCTAAAGCAATTGGGATCTAATTATAGTCAGAATATCCACTAAGAAAACAATAGTATTCATATTCAGCTAACCTCTCTAACATCTGGTCAACGAATGGTAATGGGAAGTGATCCTTCCAGGTTGTCTCATTAAGTCTTCTGTAGTCTATGCACACTCTCCACCTTGATTGGACATGGGTTGGAATTAGTTTATTATTGACATTAGGAACTATAGTCACACTAGACATCTTAGGCACTACATGAACTAGGCTTACCCATTGGCTGTTAGAAATAGGATAAATTATTCCATGATCCAAGTACTTTAGGATCTCTTTCTTAATGGCTTCCATCATCACTGAGTTATCTCTTCTTTGGGGTTCCGTGGATGATTTGGAATCCTCTTATACCCTTGATATCAGCCATGGTCCAACCTAGGGCTTCTTTATTATCTTTTAACACTTTAAGTGGCTCGTCTTTGTGGCTAGAAGTCAAATTTGAAGAAATTATTACATGAAGAGTTTGGTCAGGCCCTAGGAAAGCATATATCAAATTAGATGACAACTCCTTAAGATCTAGCTTAGGGGGCTTCACTATAGAAGGTTTGGGAATGAAATTGGAAAGGGGTCCTAAGGGCTCTACAGGAGTGTGAAGACTCAAGACTTCAGAAAAGAAATTTTCACTATCATCATCCAACTCATCCATATACTCTTGAAATTCTGAATCAAAATCAATATAAAGTTGGTAACTAAATCATCAGAAAAATCTAAAAAATCCTCAAGCATATTGATCTCTTCTTCCATATGTGGTTGCTTGTCTATCCCAATCATATTAAACTCAACAGTTTGGTTATCAAAAGATAAACTTAGGAAACTATTCAGGCAATTGATTAATGCATTATTGGTAGCCAAGAATGGTCTTCCTAAAATTATTAGGATCTCATCCTTGGTTGAGAAGGGCTTGGTATCTAACACAATGAAATCAATAAGGAAAATTAATTCTCCCACCTTTAGTAAGACATCCTCAACCATCCATTTAGGAATCTTAACAGACCTATCTACCAACTGAAGTGTAGTTCCAGTGACTTTCAATTCTCCCAATCCTAGTTGCTTGTACACATGGTAAGGTAAAAGATTCACACTTGCGCCAAGGTCAAGTAAGGCATGCTCAATATAGGTGTTGCCTATGACACAAGCTATGGTAGGGCTCCCTGGATCCTTATACTTAACTACTATAGGCTGAGTAATTATAGAACTAATGTTACCTGCCAAGAACGCCTTTTTAGGCACACTAGTGATACATTTATGAGTACACAAATCTTTCAGTACTTTTGCATAGGTGGGGATCTAGGATATGGCATCCAGAAGATGGATGTTTACTTCTAGCTTTTTGAAGACTTTTAAAATTTTATCTATGGAAACAGTCTTCTTTTTGTTTACCAAGCGATTAGGAAATGGGACAGGATGAACATAAGGACTGTTAGGGATTTCCCCTTGTTTAGAAGAATCATTTTTGGTTTCCTCAACCAAATCATCTTTAGTTTCAGAAAAAAATCTTTAGGTTCATCAGACAAACCTGGAATAAGAGGCGCACTTGTGTCCTCAACTAAAGAGAGTTAACATAAGTAATAGATGGGAAAGATTTAAGAACACTCTGTTGATATTCTCTACTACTCCTAAGGGCATAAACAACATTACATTAGTTAGAGGGCCCTTATTGGGTCTGACCTTATACTATATTCAATGGTGCATTAGTTGGTCCTTGTGAACTAACAGGCTGATGATGCCTAGGGTTAGGCTCTGGTTGACTGGGTAAAGTTCCTTTCTCCCTCTCACGCATAATTGAGACAACTTAAGTAAGTTCTCTCATAAGATTTTGATGGCTTGTCATGAGGAGGGCCATATTTTTTTTCAAGTCACTTATTCTACTTGCCTCTCCAGTGGTGGTAAACCCAGGGGGTTGCTGATAAGATGATAGGAGAGGGGCCCTAGGAAAACTAGCCTGAAGTCCTACATTTGAGCTAGAAAAGTATTTTGAAAAAAAAAGATTGTTGTGTAAAGGGAGACCTTTGGGGTCCAGATTGACCTTGATTATGAAAATTGGAAGGCCTTGCTTGGTTGCCCTGGTTCCAGGAGAAATTTTGGTGATTTCTCCATCCTGGATTGTAGGTGTTACTATATGGATTATTCTGATATAAGGCATTAACACTATCATTAGAAGTTCCCCTAGAGGTGTTGGGGCATTCTTCTATGACATGTCTAAGGACTGGCACCAAGCACAAATCTTAACCAAATTGACTGATGATGGCTCTCTAGGAACAATAGCCTCAATTCTATTGATTAAGCTATCCAAATGGTCTTCTTTGATTACTATCTAATCCACAAAATATCCTTTTCCTCCTATAGTTCTTTCACTCTCTTGGGTTAATTCCCACTCACGGGTTTTGTCAGCTAAGTCAAAGAAGAATTCCCATGCTTTTCCTTCATCTGTAAAGGATGTGAATCTCTCAAGGCATATAGACTCTATCATATGTTTAGTTGGGTAATCAATACCCTCATAAATTATTTGACATAAATGCCATAAGTGTAGGCTATGGTGAGGGCATTCTTAGAGTAGATCATTGAATCTCTCCATAAGTTTGGAAAATGACTCATTAGGCTTTTGCCTAAACTAAAGGATATCACTTCTAAGCTTATTGGTCTTATGAGGTGGGAAAAACTTCTTAAGGAAGACAACTGTGAACTGTTCCCATGAGGTTATGGAATTTGTGGGTAATCCATACAACCAGTTCTTAGCTTGGTCTTTCAATGCAAAAGTGATAAACCTAAGCTTAACAGCATCATCGGAAAGTCGTTGGATCTTAATTAGAACACAAACCTCTTCAAATTCCCTTAGAAATAGGTATGCATCCTCAGAGGTCAACCCATGGAAGTGTGGCAACATAGTGATGTATTGAGATTTGAGTTCAAAATTATTATCCTGAGCTTGTGATAGAACTATGCAAGAAGGTTGGGCTGTTTTAGCGGGGCAGAACCTATATTTCAGAGATTTAGGTGGAGGGTTTTGCTGTTCGTCTCCCATATTGAAGGATTTTAAAGAGAGCAAACGTATAGGGTCACTACTTGTTGGATCTCTTCTTTCTAATCGATTCTTGGTATTACGTACCCACCTAATACTCATGCAATAGAAAACTACTCACAACTAGAGTAGGACAAGCACAAAAGAATAGATAGAATTTTTTTTTTTTTTTTATGGTTTTTTTTTGGTTTTTTGGGAGCTTACTGGTAGGGATCCGGGGTTGCTTAGGTGAATTCCTGAGGTACTACTACTGGGCGAAACGTGTCTTTATTATACTGTGAGGCGTGGCGATCTCTACTGATACAACTATTATTGCAAGTTGATCTTCTCAGGAATTCAATAAAAGAAAAGGAAAAAAAAAATAGAGCAAACAAAGCACTTCGATTTACCAAAAGAAAGCGAAAAATAACATGGAACTATCTCCCGGGCAACGGTATCAAAAACTTATTTGAGATTTTAAAATGTAACCACAAGCATACGGATCAATGTAGCTATGGGTCGAACACAAGGAGAGCAGCCACATTATTTTTTTTTGCATCTTTTAATAATGTGAAAGTGAACCGATTAATGGTTGTGATCTAATTCTAATTACCGTCCTAAACATATGTATCTAAAATAACGTCATAACCATTCGTCATCTAAGAATTTAAACATGCATGCCATGCAATTAAAATTAAATAAATAAATAGCTAAAAATAAACACCCCACGTAATTAAAAAGCAATGAAGAAAAAAAAATACTGAAATAAAAATAATGTAAAAGAAAGGGGATAAAGCTAGAGAGAGACTCACAAGTAGGTTTCTCTACTTAGCCCGAGGGATACATCATAATATGAGCTTTCCTACTTGACCAGAGAGTTAGTCTTACAAGGGTTACTCTACTTGGGTTTAGGGAAAATGAGACAATTAAAATAAAAACAATAAAATACTGGTTCTATGGTTAGGAGGGGCAAAATCAACATATATACTAGCCATGAACCTTGGGGGAAAGGGATAGCAATAATGTAACGATTGAAATTAAAATCCTAAATTAAGAAAGAAAGGGTAGTCAGAAGAGGGAATGAGAGGGAGGAGAGAAGACTACTAAAGGGGCCTACTTACTTGAACTTCAACCCTTGAACTAAAAACTTGATCAATTTGAGATACTACTAGTACTAAAAACCAGATCTGGAATAAACCAAATTTGAAATTTCTAATACTAGAGAAAACAAATCTGAAAAAAAAAAAATTGAACTTGAAAGACATGTTTTATAGCTTGTTCTTGTCACCTAGAACTAAGCCTAGAACTAGAACTTGAAAATTACAACTTCAATTGCTTAAGCAATAAAAATAAAAAATTGAATTAAAAGCAAAAATGCTTGCATTAATTGAATAAAAAGAACTTACAAAAGTGTTTAAAGCATAAACCTAGAACTAGAGTTAGAGAAAGAGAAAACTAGAGAAAGAGATAGAGCAACTAAAAAAAAAACCCCTTGAAGAAGAATGAAGTGCCTCCTCCCCTTGTATTAATTCTATTATATAGAGAATGGGGGAGGGAAGCTAAAGATTTTAGCTTCTAAAAAAAAAAGGATTTTTTTTTTTTATCTTGTTAATGAGGTGGAGGAGAGAGAAGATAGAGAATTGTAAGAATTAGGGAATCTTCATTGATTTTGCTTCTTTTTTCCTTCTTTTTATATTTTATTTTTTTCTCTCTTCAAACGTGGGCAGCATCTTGGATGATTTTTTTAATTATTTTTTTTCTATTTTTTTCCTTTCTTATTTTTCTCCCTTTTTCCTATTTTTCTCTTTATTTCCTTATTTCTCTCTCCTCTTGTGTAAGAAACCCTTTGGCCGACCTCGAGTAGGAGAGAGAAAATCTTCTAAAATAAAAACCTCAACAAAATGGCAACTAAGAGGTTCAAACTTGAGACCTCCTAATAAGCAAGGGATTTTACACACCACCACTCACCAACTATGCTAGACAGTTGTTGTTACAAAAAATGAATCTTCAAACACTTAAGGATGTGGTCCATCAATCCTTATTGGCATTTGAACTATTCCTTGTACCCTTGGGACAACTGCAGATGGGCTGGTTCTGCATCTCAGTTCAGTTCTGATCCATTATTCTTTTTCTGGCCCGAAAAGAATAATCACTTGTACGGTTAACCAAACAAATGTGTACTTGCAATTGAACATATCCATCTTGCTCAGAATTTCGTCCTCTTCGTAACCATGAAAAGAAATAGAACCTTTTTACGTGTAAAATTAGAGATATAGCACCCGATAGTCCTTAAGACCTTGAAAATATAAAACCTGCAAAAAGAGAGTAAAACCCAAGGTAGCTCCATTCTAAATATGTAAAATACATGTTTTACTATACTAGATTTCACAAATAAATGTGGTCATCACCTCTGCACAGAACTTCCTCAGTAAGAATAAAAAGAATGGGGGAAATCGGGTCTCCTTGACGCAGGCCTCTTTCAACATTGAAGCAACCCACCAGACGTCCGTTTAATAAGATAGAAATTTTTAATGAAGAGGGAATCTGATATATCTAGTTTACCCACCTCACAGAGAAACCAAAACGTCTCAAAACATGAAATAAAAAATTCCATGAGATGGTGTCGAAGGCTTTTTGAATATTTATCTTAATCCCCATGCCCCATCCTCTGGTTGCAGTGAACATGACATTTGCCATCTCAGATACCTGCCAATATTTGTCTGGATCAATTTCCCCTTCTGGAATGGCCCTTGCTTTTTAGATATTAGTCTAGGTAATAAAAAAGACACTCTTATAGCTAATATTTTAGAAATCACTTTGCAGAAAAAAATTCCCTGTACAAAGGGGACGGAATTTATCCAAGGTGGAAGCACCATCAACTTTGGGAATTAAAGTAGTAAAATTGTTGTTGATACCTATTGCCATGTGCTTGTAAATGAAGAATTCTTAGATTACAAAAATGAAATCATCAGCTACAACCTCCCAACACTGTCTGAAAAAGTATCCTGGGAAGCCATCTGGCCATCTGGACCTGGAGAGCTATCTGGATCCAGGTTCCATATCGCCCTCTTGATCTCCACAGAACTAGGGATCTAATATAAGGTAGGCCTATCCACCTCATCCACTAGGTTTGGAATTGCATCCAAGAGCTCCAAGTGATCAGAGGTTGGCAAGAGCTTGTGAAAGTCTTCAAAATATTCAATCATGTAGTTGGATATCCCATCTTTTTCGTAGATTTTTGACCCATCAGGGCGCTGCACCATTCTGATCATGTTTTTTGCCCTTTTAATCTTAGTATAGAGATGGAAGAATTTTGTATTCCTGTCCCCTTGCTTCAGCCATATAACTCGAGATTTTTTGCCCATAATTTCTTATGATTTTTCAGAGCAATTAGGTAGGCTATTTTTGCATCTGCTTCCTTCCCGAATAAAGTGTCATCCATATCTGAAGCTTGGATTTTGTTTTGGATTACAGTCAAGGCTTCTTTAGTTTTTATCAACTCTAGCTCAAAATTAGGAAACACCTGCCTGGACCAATTCCTAATAACCAACTTAAGCCGCTTTAGTTTCTTGGTTAAGACATAAGCACCAGAGCCAACAACACTCTGCGACCAAATATCTTTAACCACATTGAGAAAAGATTGCTTTTCAAGCCAGAATTTATGCATACGAAAGGGACAGTTACCTGGATTTGGACATGCCTCCAATACAATCAAAAGCAGGCAGTGATCCTGAAAATCTCATTAGAGAACCGTCTGCTCACAATAGCGAAAGTGATCGAGCCAGGCTTCATTGCAAAAACCTCTATCCAGAACAACCGCCACATTTCCCCTTCGTCTGTTATTTGTCCAAGTATATTTTTGGCCCTGAGATGAGATTTGAATCATAGCATAGGTATCAATCATTGACTCTAATTCAGCCCTAGAGCCCATTCTAAAAGCTCCTAGCCCCCTCTTTTCTTGCGAAGCGATAGTTGCATTAAACTTACCAACCATAGCCACGGGTCAGTCTGCCCTGGAACAGAAGTGAGCTGGGTCCACAAGTCCCTTCTTGTTGCTCTAAAGCTGCTTGCATGAATTAGAGAGAGGAAAATATTTGTGCCCTTCCAATCGAACTGAGCAGTGAGTTGTTGATCAAATAGGGAAATTATAGACGGCTTTGAGATACCTCTCCTCCACATCAACCAAAGATTTGGAACCTTATCTACTCTTTCATTTGAGATTTGCTCTGCATTATACCCCATTCTACTAAAATATAGGCAGGAAAAGCATAGGTGGTTTTTCCTCTTGTAGAAAAATAAATCCCATAAATTACCCAAATATATAAGTTTCATCAATTATTTCCATCATATGGCTCATGAACTATTTCACTGTATTGCTAACTTCTAATGGTAAAACTTGTGTAACATTGATTAGTCATTCCAACCATTAAATGAACTGATAACCTTTTGATTGACCAAATGTCAAAATTTCATAGTCAAAATCAATCACACAATATATAATATCACACCCCACTCCCAGTAGACCCAATTTACCATTAGGAATACCAGTGATGTGAGTAAGACACGTACCTGTCTTACAACCTACCAGGATCTCTGATAGCAGTACCTTAATATTTTCACAATCTCATAATACAACCAACATAAGCAGTGGAATCAGAGTATAGTAGTGAAATTATAAATAAAATGGAAAAACATCTAATGGTAATATAATAGCAATAACCAAGTTATTCTGTTACATTCATCCATGATATAATATAATCTCAAGAAAATATATAATCCACAACTATGTCCAAAAGTATCAAAAGATGATGTACAATCTCATAGTGTGGTGTAAGCACAATGATCGTAAGCACAGTCCTGATCGTGCTCCTCCGCTTCTAGCATCTACCAGTCACTCACACCATACTCCAACCCAGAAGATACTGGGTCACCCGCCATTGGCACCATGGTACCTGTATCATCATCTAAAAGGGGTGCATATGTGGGGTGAGCTTTTCAACTCGCTCAGTGAGGGGTGGGGTCAAACACATCCAAGCAAGATGATAGCAGTAATAATTTATGATGCATGAGTGTGAAAATTAAACACATAGTCCATTTTTCTCGTGATGCAGTTCATTTATTTATTATCCACCTAACAGTACAAACCAAGTCTGGTAAATGCTACTACGGCGCATTAGGCTGTATCCCTCGTCTCAGAAATGACATCAACTAAGTAGCGATACAAACTTTAGCCATGATTAGAAGCCTGCTGGTCCTCGTATGTGTTCATGGGTCACCCAACAAACCCCTGAAAACCCCCTCCTAGCAGTCACGGCACCAGCAATAGATTGGCCATGCTAGACAGGTTCTCACCTCTAGCTACAATCACATCGTACCACGGGTGTGGCACTTTGGAAAGGCACATCAAACATACTACAATGGGTTATCCAACACCTCAACCCTTGTTGGTAATGGTGCGTAGCATAGGGAGTGATATCTAACCATATATATACTACATGCCTTCATAATGATACAGTTAGTATGGATTATACGATATCAGAGAGACCTCGGCCACAAAGTGTAATCCATCTCCAAATATAGTCTCAGGTACATGATACTAGAGAGACCTTGGCCACAAAGTGTAACCCCGAGACCGTTTACCCAATCTAGCATACAAATAGCAGTTGAGTATGGACTACGTAACACCGATAAGACCTCAGCCATGAAGCGTATCCATTTCTAAATGTAATCCTAGGGTACACAATACCAGTGAGACCTTGACCACAAAGTGTAACCCGCGGCTACAACTAACTCTAATGCACATAATCAATACATGAATGTAACATACATATGGCAATCACGGTATTAGACCACCTCAATCATGTCGGATTCCATCTCACATACATACACATCCAAACACATGGTGATCACAGTACTGGTACCCCTCAGCCACATCGGATCCCGTCATACATTTTCATATAATTCATATCAAAATCATAAAATGACAATGTAGCATATCATAATCGTATTTGAATAATTACAATTAAACAAAAAATTCTAAACATGTGACCAATTTAATGATAATAAACATTTTAAAAATAAACATAGACCATCCCTCACCTTGTTGATCTTTGTTTGGTTTAGGGTTCAAGTAAGGCCACCAATCAATCAAATCAATTCCGACTTCGGGGCACGTGGGCATCATTGTCCTAGACACAAAGGGAATAGTACATTAGTACGGGTCGGAAACATCAGGAGGGACCTACACAAGTCACCCCCAAAATGTACAGACACTGTCTCCCAATGACAGTAATGTCATTGGAAACAACCACCGGAAACAAGGCATTTCCATTGAAAATATCAGACCTATTTCCGGTGGAGGTGACAGAGCACATAAGGCTCCATGTCAACCAGAAATATACCACCAAAAACAAACCCAGTGGATCCAGTGGGCTGTTTTCGGTGGTGGTACAGGGCAGTCCAACAATTTGGGGCTTTTCGGCTCAGGCCCAATTGTCGGGATTTGTTCCATGGAGTTTGTAGGGGATGTTCCTAGCATCATTTTAAGTCAAGAAAATTCTAATTCCACTGAGCTATTTGGGAGATATGTCGATCGAACAATCGAAACCCTAGTTGATCTTTTGGCATTACATGTTGCCAGAGCTCATCAGGCTCGGTTCGAGCTCAACAACAACACCGGGAGGGTAGAACACCCATCCTACAACTTTAACATGGTGTGTACACCAAGATTCTATCCATACCTAGCTTTGTCTAGGTCAAAATGAAGATAGAGAGGCATGGGAGGTTGTACTTACCTCCAGCAGTGATTTTGGCAACAAGGTGGCAGTCGACACCAAGGTAGGCCTCCAACCTTCTCCTTCTTTCTCTTCTTCTTCCTTCCTCTCCTATTTCTCTCCTCTCCTACGTTGGGCACAAGTTAAATGAGGAAATGAATCCTCATTTCCCAACTTATAACTTAAGTTGGCCTTAAGGGTTTGTTTGGTTTGGACCCCTTTTGAACCAATCGGGTTAAATTGAAATTCAGGGCACGAGAACCCGCAAATTTAGGTCCATAAGGTGCCCACATCAAGAGAAAAATGTGGAGGATAATTTGGGATCATCTGAAACCATTTACGATGCAAGTGGCGGGAACCACGGGCATCGGAACCTCGACAGTAGCCTATCAACCCATCGGAAACAGGCATCGGATTCAGGCCCAGGTTGCTTCCGGTGGCTTGTTTCCGGTGGCCAAGACAGCTTGCTATCCTATGGTTGGCCTCGCACGGGTGGCTTCCCTCGGGCATGCACAAGGCCTTTCGGCAATTATGATGTGTGCCGTGTGGGGAGTCGGGTCACTTACCGTCTGGGATCAGAAAGTATGAATCCCCTCCAGTTAGATAGGCATGCAATGCACGAACATGTGGGGTCATCCCTACCCCTTCGGCAATGCGCAGCCACAAGCCAAAACCCGATTGTACTTCCAATCTCCAAACCAATGCCTGTCACAACAGTTTCAAATTAGACCGGATTAGGGCACGGGTGTAACATATAATGTTTTATTTTTTTAATAGAATATGAGAAAATTATTTAACAAAACAAAGTATAATGTACATCTTTATGATTTTGTCACTTTGTCTTTTTTTTTTTCCTTTTTTTCGGTTGAAATGTCCCTTTGACTTTCAAACCTAGCCCTTCTTGCCAACCGATCGCCTCATAAATAAATGATCTCTCCTTTGTAAGGTTCGATTTTACCAAAAATAAAATCTCGGTTTTTGAATTAGATCGATTTTTGATGGATATCGATATGGAACACCTCCGGATTGGACTGAATTAGGCAGATTTATTTTTGTTTTTGTTTTTTTTTTTAAATCAATTTTATTACTTTTTATCCTTGGATCGTACTAATGGATTTGTATCAAATTGATCAACACTTGGGTTCGGTCTCGACCCTCGACTGATACCAATCTGATCCAGATAAATTCACCTGAGATTACCAACCATGCTCCATTTTCAAATTATTTAAAAACCCAAAAGATGTAATAGGTCGATCGACAACTAATAGCCTCTGGTAGTCATTCAAGGTTAAAACAAGATCTTCAACATGTGTGAGGTTAGAAAAAGCTGAGGATAAGATTTTCAAATTATATACCCACTTCATTATAATTTGAACGAAATATGTAGGGTTAGGCTAAGAAGGATAATAAGCAGACCTATTTTGAGCTAACGAAATACAGGAGAAAGTAAAAAAAACAACCAACCAATAGTATTACTTTCTATCAAGTTTAGTGATAGAGGAATTAGAGGTAACGAAATAAAAAGGTGAAGGATGGAAGGGGCTTGATGGTATTCTGTACGCAACCCTAGTGATCCTATAACCCAAATTCCTTTAGTAAACTCGTAAGACAGAATAAGTAATATATTTGAAACTTGAGAAGGAAAAAGGTACCTCCTATGGATTGTTTGAGCGTAAATAAGTACGATTTTTTGCTCTGAGCGATTCCAAACACTCTGAGACACTTCTTTGGCGCTCACTGGTTTCATGTTCACAACAACCTTAATATTGCACTCTTGCAATGAAGCTGCTTCACACACTGGCTCAGCTCTAGACAACCTCTCTGCTTGTTGTGCATCGGGATCACCCTGCACATGATGAGATTAAATTTCAAGAACCATTATAGAATAGCATATTAGGAGCCAAATGATTTGAAATGCAATTTATTTTTATTTTTATTTTATTTATTTATTTATTTATTTTTTAAAATAAAGGTTTCCATGGATCATGCCATATCGAAATGTCCATCCATCTCCAACTTTCCAACAAACCATATACTGAATAATGGGTCAAACTTTGACTAGGTTATGTCAAATCGAAGTACCTGCTATTCTTAAGTATTTGAAAAGAGCAGGGGATTACTCCTTGGTTTATGGTGCATGTTATCACTCATCAAATATACAGATTCATATTTCCAGAAAATCCACTTTTGTATGGATTTCTTGTTTGGAAGTGGCACAATCATATGACCCAAAAAAAAAAAAAAAGCAGTAGAAGTCCATAGTTGATCCACTTTAACATGTAGTATAAGCGTCATCTCATCATGGAGATCATATAATGTGGTGATATTTGTATTGCAAAGGTGGAAACCAATAGAAAACTTGCCAAAGGGACTGACTGGCACAATAGGTACTTTATATACTCTTTAAGAACATGGGTATTAAATTAGTAGGTTATTAGTTTTGATTTACAAGCAACAAATTATATATTGGATATATGATTCCATAAAACCTAATTAAAGTTCTTAAAATAAATTAATCTGACATTACTGAAAAGTTAATTTCCTTTAGTGTTGTGATTTATCATATTTGGTGATCAAAAGGGTTAAAAGAAGACAGACGGACCTTCCCCTGGCAAACTTCAAAAAAGATGTAGGAAGTCAATTCTTTTTAAATAAAAAAAAATCTTCTTCCCATTTGTTCAAAGAGCCCAGATACATTAAGAAATAGACATCTTTTAGTTAGGACCTTCCTCTCATTACTCTCCTATTTTTCATCTTTTTGATGTATCATATTTTTATTGATGTTTTTGTGTATCATCATTTTATCAATGTTTCCACCCCTCTCTATATTTTGGTGTATCAGCCTTGTTTAATTGTTTTTCTCTTTATTGTTTTTTATACAACAACAACATTTAGGCACCCGAGTCCACCTAATTAAATCTGTCTCCGTGTTACTTGGCTAATCTTACTAAACCACATGTTTAAAATATATATATATATATATATATATACATCCTAAGATTTGAAAAACATACCTGGAGTTTGGGCAATGTTGCTTGATCCATAATGTCAATGTTCTATGCATATTCTATTATTATCTCTCATCTTTTGATATAGCCAGTTTAGGTTCAAATTGAGAATTAAGAAATAAAAAACTAAACCGGTTAAGAGTTGCTTAACAGTCACATAACCATTTCTTTTTCTTCCCTTAATAAGGGGTCTTTTATTTATTATTTATTTATATTTTTTAACAATTGGATTGTGAAGCTCTTGAGGGGTTAGTTCAAGCTTCACCAACAATGTTTCAATTCCTTTATCACCAACGTATATTTGTCATTATTTTTTTGGCTAATGGTGGGTATCTAGGCCTTCGATCTGACTAGTCTTGTGGGTTCCATACAAACCCCATAACCACATGGACTGGGTCATGCCAGGATTGAATGAGAACCATTCAACTTTCATCAAAAACAAGTTTTTTTTTTTTTTTTTTTGTTAAATGCATGATGCCCACGCAGACATGCCCTCATCCCATGTTGGCCAATGATTATGGTAGAAATTAACAATGTGTAGTACAATGATTTGAAAAAAACAAAAAAGAGGAAGAAAAAGAGAAATGAGATAGAACACAATGATTTACGTGGTTCACCTAAGATGGCTACATCCACGTTGAGCGATAACCAGAGCTTTCACTATTCCGATAAAGAAAATATAAAACCTAACCACACACTTCCTTATGAGGTTAACCCTAATTTCCAAATTATTAGCAAAAATCACTAGCACTTCATGGAATAAATTGAGATCAAACTTCTCCAATAAAAACTTATTATTTGGAATGTATGGAACTCTGGTAGATGGCATGAAAGAGAGATATTGAGGATTTTTAGGCTGTTTCTGGGTCTTTCCATTGTTAGGAAAAAGGCATTATTAAATTGCTATTTGTTTAATATCTTATCAATATTGATAAGATTGGTTGGAGTGAGTGATTGACTCATAGTAGGAAATCTCTATGCCAAAATTGGGTTTATCTACAACTCTAATTAATAGGGATTTTGGTTGGAGATATATATGAACTCTAAAAATCAAAGTAATACACGATTCTAATTTTCTCCTCTTTTAATAGTCGCATTCCTCTCCCTCTCTCTCCCTCTTGATTTCTATACTAGTAATTGAGTAGTAATTAGGGTTTTGTGAAAACCCTGACAATGTGGAGGATCTTGGATTCAAAGGGAATGTAAAGTTGTACATGTGGGAACGACTCACTGTGAAAGGGCTAAGATCATATAAAGGCTCTGCACTTGTGGAGTTTCAAGTAATGATTTATACCCTTCCATTAATAGTTGTTTGTGTTGTAACCCGACAGTCACTGAGAGGGGGATGAATCAGTGAGTCCAATTCCAATCCCTAAAAACCTGTCCGATGTCTGGCTAAGAAAAAAATGATATACGTCTCTCTTTGCACATAATCATATGCACACTCAGCCTCTCATAGGCACTTCCAAGTGTATACACACATTCCACATTCCACGTACTTCAATATAAAATGTAAATAAGCACCCACAACACAGGATTTTTACGAGGTTCGACAATTTGCCTACATCCCCAGAGTAGTGCCTGTAAAGGCTTCGTACCTACTCAATACACTACTTTTGACTGCACCCACAGTCGGGAGCACCCACACCCAATTTTCTCAAGCCGAAGCTGAGATGGCACTCGTAGTGCCGGTACAATGTGTAGCACCCACTACACAGGAGCACCCACTCCCAATGCTTAGCACCCACTAAGCACTCAATAAATAATACAATTAAATTGGGCTTATATCAATGCCCTACAGTCAAGCTCTGCCTAGCATATACATCCACAACTAGCTAGCATGCTTACAGTTCATCCACAACTAACCTAGCATGTATACATTCATCTACAACTAACCCTAACATACATACATGTATATAATATAAATCAAAGGTTAGAGAATCTCACAACCGATTGCCTGGGATGACTGAAAACTTGTACTGACAAGTTTGGTGCTTACACCTTCTCTCTCCTTGGCTTCTTGCTCTTCAAAGCAAACACATTCTTGCTTTCTTCTCTTCCTCCTTGGCTTTGAATTAATGTATCATTAACACACCTCAACCACCTCTTTTACCTCATTTAATGGCCTAAGAACATTTATCATCAAGTATTCATGTTCATTTAAGAACCAACAAAGAGGGAGAAGGTTCTCTTACCAAAATCGTAGCCTTCCTTCACTCAAAACTCATTTTTCTTACTTCCATGGTGTAGGTCTTGAAAAAATGAAGAAGCAACAACTTGGTTCACCCAAATCCGAGTTAAAATGAGGGAGATATGACCATTTGAAGTTGGAGCAATGAGATAGCCTGAAATGGAATCTTCATAGGAGTGGCGTAGGCTACATCAGCGGCGCGCACAACAGGGGCGTAAATCTGGCCGTAGATGTCATCAAGGAGAATCTCTTAATCTAGACCGTCCGATTAAAATAACGGATAGTAAATCTCAACCACAAGATTTGAATAAGATAGTCAACTAATGATGTCATGCTGACGTCAGCGGTCAGCATACACTTTTTGTTGTCGATCTTTGATTGGTTGCTTTTCTAGATTTTAAGGGAGCTTGTCTCCCACTCACAAAAGTGAAAGGCTTATCGACCATTGGATCCGAATCCTCCATGATGGCTTTAATCAGATCTCATGAGATCCTTAAGATCAGAATCTTTTTTATACCTTCTATGTACGCGTGAAACACCACAACATGCTTTGATAAGGTGTAGCGTCAGTGCATCAAGGATTATGCATCTAACCAATCAAATCCTATGCGCAACCATCTATCTCGTTCATGTCAGTGTAAAATCTTAGCAGCCTTTGGATGGGCATCAAGCCTACATGGTCAAATCTAGATCATCCATTTCACTTCCCTTTACTCCTCTTTATTACAATGAAGCCCCTACCTCCATATATTTCAGTGTTTAAAGACCCCTTGTAACTCAGACCTTCAAAATCTTGAAATTACACAAAAACCCTTCAAATTTAAAAAATAAATTCTAAAAAATCCACCCAACACCGAGAGCAACTGATGGATTTTTGGTTTGGATTTTCGAACCAGCTTTACGAAAACACTTATAACATTTTCATACGATATCCGATTGAGATGAAACGAAGTGCGTTGGAACCGCAACTAGATGCTCTACAACTTTTCAGAAGACTCAATCATCTGACGCATTCATATAAAAAGACCAAAATACCCCTAGACCTTTCCAATGACGTATCTTTCTCATACAAAATTGAAACGCGATGAAATCAGAACCGTTGGAAAGATTGGATTTTTATCGTATTGTTACATGGAGAACACTTTCTTTAAAAAATTCATCTTCAATGCCCAAATTGCCCTCGACTGTCACAAATGCCATAACTTCTTCATACGGTATCAAAATGCGACAAAATTAGATGCGCTGGACTAGATAAATTACAATCTATATTTTTTATGAAGAAATGATCTTCCAAAAATTTCATTTTCACTGTCAAAAATGCTCTCGATCGTAAATAGACTAATTTTACTAGTTTTGACCCAAAAACCCGCACCACATACTAAGGATGTATCAAACCATTCCATGCATACCAAAGAATTCTGTTATCTCATCAGTGACACTAGACACTTTCATGTCATTATTTTCATCCACGTCACCCAAACTGGCTACATCATCATCACCACGTGGTCGAGTTACCAATAAGGACAACTATAAAATAACAATCTTCCCCTTTTGGAGTTGTTGGCAACCACCTCATCACTAATACACTCCAAAGCTCCGATGAGTAACTCTCTCCCCCGTTGACAACAAGTATAAAAGGTGGAACCAATGGACTCCCCCTAAGTCTAATGTGGGGGTAGCAACATCAAGCAACTTGCTCCCCCTCTCCCAATACCACTAGTGCTTTGGAAGAACCACCACTCCTAGTTTCTGTCTAAGGAACTCAAACTGATCTTTGGAAAGCGGTTTAGTGAAGATATCAGCCACCTGCTCTACTGTGGGAATAAACTCCATCTTTACTTCACCTTCCATCACCTTGTCTCTTAAAAAATAATACCGGATAGCAATATGCTTCGTTCTAGAATGCATCACCGGGTTTTTGGAGATATTGATAGCACTAGTATTGTCACAATATAGTGGTACTGCTTGTTCAACCTTCACACTCAGATCCTTCAACATCTGCTTCATCCACAATAATTGTGTACAACAAGATATAGCTGCAATGTATTCTGCCTCTATAGTTGAAAGAGAGATTGACTCTTGCTTCTTACTATGCCATGCCACCAAGCTGCTCCCCAAATAGAATACACCACCACTGGTGCTCTTCCTGTCATCTACACATCCGACCCAATCTGCATCTGAAAAAGCTGACAAAGTAAAGCTCTTGACTTTCGGATACCATAACCCAAACTCACTAGTCCCTTTCAGATATCTAAAAATTCTCTTCACTGCTGCCATGTGTGTCTCTTTTGGTCCTGCTTGGAATCCGGCTATCATGCACACAGCTTGAAAGATGTCAGGCCTACTAGCTATCAGATATAATAGGCTACCAATCATTGACCTATACGAGGTGTGGTCAACTGATGGAGAGTCATCTTCCTTGCTCAACTTACACCCAATCATCATAGGTATACTAACTGGCTTACAATCCTCCATGGTGAATCTCTTCAACATCTCCCTCACATACTTGGACTGAGATATGAAGATACCTTCTTTCTTCTGACTGATCTGCAAACCCAAGAAGAATGATAGTTCACCCAACATGGACATCTCAAACTCATCTTGCATCCTCATTGTAAAATCTTTGGACAATTCATCTTTGTGACCCCCAAAGATGATATCATCTACATACACAACCACCACAAGCTGACTGCTTTCTTCAATTCTGATGTAGAGATTACTATCCATTAAGCCTTTCTTGAAACCCAACTTGCACAAATAAGAGTCCAATTTGGAGTACCATGCCTTTGGAGCTTGTTTCAAACTATACAATTCTTTTTTCAATCTGCACACAAGAGTGGGGTCCTCACTCAGCTGAAACCCATCAGGTTGCTTTATGTAAACCTCCTCTTCCAAGTTTTCATTTAGAAAAGCTGATTTGACATCTATCTAATAGACTTTGAACCCCTTGTACACTGACAAAGCCAAGAACATTCTGATAGCCTCAAATCTTGCCACTGGAGCAAAAGTTTTCTCAAAATCAATGCCTTCCAGTTGAGCATACCCCTTACATACAAGTCTTGCTTTGTTCCTCACCACTTGACCATCTTTATTGAGTTTGTTTCTGAAAACCCATTTAGTACCAATCACATTCTTATCAACTGGCCTAGGGACTAGATCCCAAGTGTGATTCCTCTCTATCTGATCAAGTTCTTCATTCATGGTCTTCATCCAACTCTCATCATTGCTTACCTCATCAATAATTTTTGGTTCAATTTTCGAAAGAAGAGAGTAGGTGTTGGTCTTCATTCTTCTAGTCTGAACACCTACAGTGGGGTCACCAATTATTAACTCATCTGTTTCCTGTTGATCAACTCTGTTATGTCTCCTCTACTCATCTGAATCTACCTCAGCCTGTTCAACATCAACCTCATCTTTGCTTTTGGGTCTACTATCAACCAGGTCATTCTCATCATCAAGATCTTCAAATTCTAGAAGATCATTTCCTGAGCCTGAAGGAATATCCCTTTTTTCATCAACTGTGACATCAACACTCTCTACAATTTTCCAAGTCTATTGTTATAGCATCTATAGGCCTTACTTGAAGTAGAATAACCTAAAAATATACCCTCATCAGCCCTATCATCAAACTTACCCAAATCCTGGGTTGTGTTCTTGATGTAACACTTACTACCAAAGACCTTGAAGTGTCTTGTTGTAGCCCCTCTTCCAAACCAGATTTCATATGGAGTCTTGCTTTTATAAGGTCTCAACATACATCTGTTATGGATGTACACTACAATTAGAACTGCCTCCTTCCAGAACTTTTTACCCATATCATTCTCTACCAACAATGTTCTAGTCATGTCTTGCACTGTTCTATTCTTTCTCTCTGCAACACCATTCTGTTGGGGTGTTCTTGGAGCTGAAGTTTGTTTCTTGATACCATGCTCATAGCAGTATTCTTTAAAATCATCCCAACTGTGCTCACTTCCTCTGTCAGATCTCAGACACTTTATCTTCTTCCCTGTCTGATTCTCAACTTGCTTCTTAAAGATCTTAAATCTTTTTAAAACCTCTAACTTATGTTTCAAGAACATCACCCACACCATTCTTGAATGTTCATCAACAAACAACATGATGTATCTCTCTCCTGATGTGCTAGGTGTCCTCATAGGACCACATAGGTCTGTGTGAATCAACTGCAATGGGGAGCTAGAACAGTACTACTTAGACTTGTAGGAGATTCTAGTTTGGTTTCCCTTCTGACAAGATGCACATATAAGATTGGAGAGCTTCTTCAACTTAGGAACATCTCTCACTGCCTTCTTCGAAGAAATCTTAGCAAGGTTCTTGAAACCAATATGCCCAAGTCTTCTGTGCCACAACCATGTCTGCTCATCTATGCTGACCATGCAAGAATCTTTCTCTAACTCTGTCAAGGTGTATAAGTTCCCTAAAGTTCTCTGTCCAATAGCTACAACCTTTCCACTGCTTGATCTCCTTATCTCACACCCTTTACTAGTGAAAGTTACTTCATACCCTTTGTCACAAATTTTACTGATGCTGAGAAGGTTGTGTTTGAGCCCTTCAACATACAAGAGACATCAAGGGATTTCACCTTCCCATGGTTCAGACTTATGGACCCCTTCCCTGTAATTCTGGCATCATTGTTGTTGCCAAACTTCACAGATCCACCTTCAAATTTATGTAATTGTTCAAACCTTTCCTTATCTTCTGTCATGTGGCTTGAGCAACCACTATCAAAAATCCATGGAGTAGAGTCTCCTTGAGCCTTGAAAGCTCTCTGAATAACAAGTGTTGCTGCATCTTCTTCATCTTCTACTCTCTCTCTCTCTGAACCCAGACTTTCTTGACAGATTGAGATTTCTTTGTTTTCTTCTGTCTTGAGAACTGTCTCTCCATCTCATCATCTTCTATGTTTCTGAAAACTCTCTGCTTACCTCTATTCTCCTGTCTTTGAGGGGGAAACACAGTTCTACAATTCCTTGCAATCTGTTCAAGATTGTTGCATCTGTAACATTCAACTGTTTCTTCCATAAGGGGTACAAAAGGATTTCTATCCACATAACTCTATGGACCAATGTTGAACTTGCAATCTGAGATCTTGTGTCCAAAAGTGTTGCATTTATAACAATAACCTTGAAAGGTGTGCCTCTGCATCACAGGTTCCATCTGCCATCTGTAAGGAGCTTTGAAGTTGTCAAATGCTCTAGGTCTCTATTGAGGACCTTGACTGTATCCATACCTCTCTGCTCTCCTGTTTGGCCTAGCCAACTGTGGTTGTCTAGCATGGTTAGTCTTATGGAATATAGATGGATTTCTTCTTCTAATTAGACCAGTCTGCACTTTATCTTTTTATACTGCTCTCTTGACATTGTCAGCAGTAGTAACATGTGCCTTTCCTCTTTGAGCATTCCTATCATTGACTTTAATAGGATTATGTACTGTTCCCTTACCATTTGCCTTGATATTTTTGGAAGACTCCCCAACAAATCCAAGCCCAAATTTGATGTGAGTCGGTCTTTGAGCATTGATAATGTCATTAAACTTCTTACTGCTAGGATGCTCTTTTGGAGTAGAGTCATCTTCAATATCTTCATTTTCTAAGTCTTCTCTCTCAATCTCATTTCTCCCATATTCTTCAACCTTATCCTTTAATAAGGCTAGCTCATCTGCATAACCATCAAATTGTGCAAGAATCTCATATTGCTCCTCTAGTTGTGCTTTCAAAGCCACTTTCTCTAACTCAAGAGTGTTGCAGTCAATGGTCTTCTATGAGAGTTGATACTCAAGATCATCTAAGGTCTTCCTTGACTTATTGGCTTGATCTCTCAACTCAAGAACTATTTGTTCTTGCCCCTTAAGGTCTTGAGTGACATTTTTCACTTTCTTCCTTTCTCTTTTAAGCTCTCTAAAGGCAACTGTGAGTTCAACCTTTAGATGTGATTTTTCATCTTCCTCTTCTTCTTCTGTAAAATCTTCCTTACTAGAAGAATCTTCTTTGTTTTCTTCCATATCTATTGAGACCATAAACATAGCCTCATCATCTTCATCATTAGATGATTCTTCAGACTCTTCATTAGATGTGTCACTGCATTTCCTAGAAACCAAACTTTTCTTCTTGTCCTTGCCTTTCTTGTATCTGTTTGAGAAGAATTTCTTCTTTCCCTTGAAATGAATTTTCTTTTCACTTTCATCTTCATCACTTTCTATTTTTCCTTGGTTAGGACACTTGGCTGCAAAATGTCCAACCCTTCCACAGTTGAAGCATTTGAAAGGCAACTTGTCTTTATATTTTCCTGTTCCCCTTTTCAACTTTCTGGTGAAATGAGCTGTAACCTCATCTTCACTCTCATCAGTATCCTCCACAGACTGCTTCTTCTTCTCCTTGATTTTTAAATTTCTCATTGCCTTGAAAGCAGCTTGTTTGTCAGTGGACTTGCCCTTTTTCCATCTCATTTCAAGAGCTGTGAAAGTGCCATGCACTTGATCAAGAGTGATAGTGTCTAGGTCCTTTGCCTCTTCAATAGCTGACACCTTGGAGTCATACTTAGGCAACAAAGATCTCAGGATTTTTTGATAAATAGATGAATCTTCTAGATTGATTCCCAGACCCCTAATAGAGTTGACCACTTCATTTACCCTGGTCGTATAGGTGTCAATATTTTCTCCTTCTTGCATTAGTAGACTTTCAAACTGGCCTCTGAAGGTCTGAAGCTTTGCTTTCCTTATCTTTTCATCTCCTTCATAAATACTCTTCAGTCTTCCCCAGATATCCTTGGCTGAGTCACAATCCATTACCTTAGCCATCACACTCTTATCCAATGCTAAGAATATTGCATTCACAGCATTTTAATTGTAACAATAAGCCTTTTTAGCTTCATTGTCAACTGGACCTCCTTTAGGTTCCTTGTACCCAATCAAAACTGATACCTAAACATCATAACCTAGTGAACCTAGGTACGACTGCATTCTCCTCTTTCACAAGATAAAATCAGATCCATCAAACTTCAGTGCATATCCTGAATAACCTTCACCTGCCATACAATCATTGCTGCTGCCTCTGGATCACTCAGTTGTTGATCAAACTGTCACTGAGTATCGGCTCTGATACCAATTGTTGTAACCCGGCAGTCACTGAGAGGGGGGGTGAATCAGTGAGTCCAATTTCGATCCCCAAAAACCTGTCTAATGTCTGGCCAAGAAAAACCTGATATACCTGTCCCTGTTTGCACACAGTCGTATGCACACTCAGCCTCTCATAGGCACTTCCAAGTATGCACACCCATTCCACATTCCACGCACTTCAATATAAAATGCAAACAACAAGCACCCACAACACAGGATTTTTACGAGGTTCAAAAATTTGCCTACATCCCCGGAGTAGTGCCTGTAAAGGCTTCGTACCTACTCAATACACTACTTTTGACTGCACCCACAGTCGGGAGCACCCACACCCAATTTTCTCAAGTCGAAGCTGAGATGGCACTCGTAGTGCCGATACAATGTGTAGCACCCACTACACGGGAGCACCCACTCCCGGTGCTTAGTACCCACTAAGCACACAATAAATAATACAATTAAATTAGGCTTATATCAATGCTATCAATGCCCTACAGTCAAGCTCTGCTTAGCATATGCATCCACAACTAGCTAGCATGCTTACAGTTCATCCACAACTAACCTAGCATATATACATTCATCCACAACTAACCCTAACATACATACATACATGTAATGTAAAATCAAAGGTTAGAGAATCTCACAACCGATTGCCTGGGATGACTGAAAACTTGTACTGACATGTTTGGTGTTCACACCTTCTCTCTCCTTAGCTTCTTGCTCTTCAAAGCAAACACATCCTTGTTTTCTTCTCTTCTTCCTTGGCTTTGAGTTAATGTACCATTAACACACTTCAACCACCTCTTTTACCTCCTTTAATGGCCTAAGAACATTTATCATCAAGAATGTATGTTCATTCAAGGACCAACAAAGAGGGGAAAGCTTCTCCTACCAAAACCGTAGCCTTCCTTCACTCAAACCTCATATTTCTTACTTCCATGGTGTAGGCCTTGAAAAATCGAAGAAGCTGCAACTTGGTTGTCCCAAATCCGAGTTAAAATGAGGGAGATATGACCATTTAAAGTTAGGGCAATGAGATAGCCTGAAATGGAATCTTCGTAGGAGTGGCGTAGTCTACACCGGCGGTGCACTCAATAGGGGTGAAATCTGACCGTAGATCACATATAAAAGATCTTATAATCTAAGCCATCCGATTAAACCAACGGACAATAGATCCAAACCATTAGATTTGAATATCGATGACGTCATCATGACATAGGCGCTGACATCGTCAGAAGTGTTGTCGATCTATGATTGGTTGCTTTTTTGGATTTTAAGGGAGCTTGTCTCCCACTCACAAAAGTGAAATACATATCGACCGTTGGATCCGAATCCTCCATGATGGCTTTAATCAGATTTCATGAGATCATTAAGATCGGAATCTTTTTTATACCTTCTATACACGCGCGAAACACCACAACATACCTTGATAAGGTGTAGCGCCAGTGCATCAAGAATTATGCACCTAACCAATCAAATCCTACGCGCAAGCATCTATCTCGTCCATGTCAGCACAAAATCTCAGCATCCTTTGGATGGGCATCAAGCCTACGTGGTCGAATCTTGGCCATCAATTTCACTTCCCTTTACTCCTCTTTATTACAATCATGCCCGTACCTCCATATATTTCAGTGCTTAAAGACCCCTTGCAACTTAGACCTTCAAAATCTTGAAATTACACAAAAGCCCTTCAAATTTCAAAAATTAATTCCGAAAAATCCACCCAACACTGAGAGCAATTGATGGATTTTCGGTTTGGATTTTCAAACCGACTTTACAGAAACACTTATAACTTTTTCATATGATATCCGATTGAGATGAAATGAAGTGCGTTGGAATCGTAACTCGATGCTCTACGACTTTTCAGAAGACTCAATCATCTGAATCATCCATGTAAAAAGATCAAAATGCCCCTACACATTTTTACTGACGTATCTTTCTCATATGGAATCAGAACGTGATGAAATCAGAACTGTTGAAAAGATTGTATTTTTGTCGTATTGTTACATGGAGAACACTTCCTTTAAAAAATTCATCTTCAATATCGAAACTGCCCTCAACTGCCAAAAATGTCGTAACTTCTTCATACGGTATCAGAATGTGACAAAATCAAATGCACTGGACTAGGTAAATCACAATCTATCTTTTTCATGAAGAACCGATCTTCCAAAAGTGTCATTTTTATTACCGAAAATGCCCTCGAGCATAAATAGGCCAATTTTACCAGTTTTGACCCAGAAACCCGCACCACCTATTAAGGATGTATTAAACCACTCCATGCATACCAAGCGGTTCTGTTATCTCATCAGTGACACTGGACACTGTCATATCATCATTTTCATCCACGTCACCCAAACTGGCCACGTCATCACCGCCACGTGGCCGAGTTGCCAACAATGACAACCATAAAACAACACTGAGTTGGTCGTGCCTACCAGTGCAGGCTCAAATTTGACACCCCTAATAACAACAATATAGATTTGCCCTATAGACTACCACTTTTTTTGGTATAGACTACCACTACGTCTTGATTTAAATCCATATATGAGGAATCAAATGGTTCACATGGATCCACCAATAGATATTTTTTTTTTTAAGGAACACTTTAACTTCTTAAATTAATAATTGATAAACACTAAGTGTGCAAGCTTGGCCCTGTCAGATCAAGCCCCCCATGACCTGCTCTGAGCCCAAACAAGGCCTAGGCTAAGATATCTCAGCCCAAATGATTGGGAAAGGCTGGCAATTTTGAGATATGAGTCAAGGCCACGTAGGTCAAGAGATGAGACTTTGGGTTGAGCATGACCCTTCTTCTTCTTCTTCTCTATGGCAATGGCTCTTTGCCGCCCTTGCATCTCCCTTTCTCCTCCCCATGGTAAAGGCCGATCAAGGTTAGCTTGGCCAAACCCTAACTCAGGGCTAGGATTGAATTTTTCAAGCTGTGTTGCAGCCCGATTAAACACCAATTGGATTTCTAGGGGAAACAATATTACTCTTTTATCTATAGCCCCTCCTCTATTATCTTAGTGAAATTGAATAAATAATAAACACCATGATACTAATTTGATTTTTTTTTTTCAACTTGTCAAATGTGTCGGGGTGTTGACTAGGAGAACGATTGAAGTGCCAATCTAATTGGATCCTATGATGGATCATCTTTTATTGTAGAAGAAAAAAAATTACAATAAACACCAATGACTTTTCGATAATTTTGCCTATATTTTCTGTTCTACAACATTATATACATAACAATAGTCATTTTCACTCATGTCATTAGAATTCTAAAAATTAAATGTAAAAAATTCACTAAGTTTTGATGGATTCGAATCATCAATTCTTAGGGAATCCCCAAGTGCTCTACCAGTTTGAGCTAAAGACTCTCAAACAAAAAATCATATGAGAGCAACTACAAGGCTACATTAAAATCATCAACCAAGGGCATTATTACAAAGAGGAATACAATCAAGCGAGCTCTAGTTCAAGTTGAGACTCGTGAATTTATAAGACACCACTCAAAGGAGTTCTCTCATCTCCTTCTCAATCTGTAAAAGAAGATACTCAGGCAGTCCATGATGCCTAGAAGTTCAAGACTATGCATTTGATACATGTGACATGTGAGCTGGTTCAACACACCAAACAATTTGACAACATTTCCACTACGCACCGCCATACAATTCTTTTTTGTAGTATTCGGTCATGGCTCCAATTAGACTATGTTCTCTCATATCTAGTTCATTAATTCTGAAGCATAACTAACAATTAATAGTCTTGATCAGATCTTACATGATTTTTTGTCATACTCACATGCTATGTGGATTTTGTATCCTACCAGAGACAACATTACTCCATTCTAAAAACAACTCTGAACAATGAAATTGAACTGTGGGTGGGTTGGGGGGGGGGGGGGGGATGGTGGAGACTAATGGGGTGAAGTATTTGATCATTCACTAAAGCATAAGATTGAAGGCTTAACCAGAATGGCTGGCGCTTGAAAATGGGAGCAATTCACTCCACTAGTGCATGAGTTGTAACAACTAAAAAGGGCTAAGGAGTTTCTTATTACAACAACAAACTTACCCTTATCCCAACTTCATAAGGTCAGTTACATGGATCCATACAAAAACAAAATAGGAGAAATGAAAGTAATATAAAGATGTGAAAATTGAGACAAACCCAATACTTTTATAACCGGCCTGGGTTACATTCAGACAACCCCAATACTTTTAGTATAAAATGTGTAGGGTACTTTATTTAATGTTCGAAGTCATATACCACTAAACATAATTTAAAATGTTCATTTAAAAACTAAAGATGTGAAAATTGAACAAACACCCCCTTGAATGGAGTATCAAATCCAAGACTAGTCGGAACCTCCTTGCATTTCAATCAACATCAATGGTCTTCAGTTATCCAATTCCCAGGTCTTTTGTAAGTCAAGCCTCCCCCTTGACTATGACTATGAAACGGGAACTCCTCTCCTCTTGGAGGCATAATCAAGAATTTTAGCTCAAACTTTCAGTTTGTTTCCCAGTTAACAATTCAATGGCAATGAGAGAGTATATGATGATAATTTCTCACATTTATATTGCAACTAGGGATCTCTTTGGTATGATTTTTGTTACCACATTTATATTGCAACTAATGTATTCTTATTGAAAGTTACTAGATTTGTATTATCTTATACTTCTGTCAATTACATGGGTCTGATGGTTGTTTATTAGAGGGGAAACCTGTTATATTCTTAACTTCTTTGAACTGTGAAGCTTGTATTACCTTTTGAACTATTCTAGGCAAAACCCACCACTCAATTATTGTAGTTAATAAAGAGAAAATTTACCAGCCACACTGCAAATTCATTACTAAATCCATAATATATACCACCAGAAACAAGCACAAGTTGAGAACAGAAACCTCCCTTACAGAACCAAAATAAAACAGTAAAATCAAACTTATTAGCATAGCAGGAGAGACTCTTCATCCCAAGAGCTTCTTCCCAATGAGATAGGAAGCATAAGCATCAATAGTAGCATATTTGATCTGTGCATCAGTGAGAGGGTCATTGTTCCGGTTGGAGAAAGTTACACTTGTGGGCTTCTCAACAATAAGCCCAACAATTTCACAGGCCAAATCAGCTAACCCATATTCTTTATACTTGGTATTCCCATGAACCCTTGCAGCAAGTGGGCCCACCTCAATAGCATTCCTACATACATGCCCATAATCCTTCCTGAGCTTGGCAATGTCTTCAGTGATTCCAACACCCACAAAGGAGATTACAGGATCAGCTACTAAGTTCTTCATAGACCACATTAAAGAAACAAAGCTGGATAATGTGGCATCCGGTGCCTATGTAAAGCTGCATTATTGGAACCTTTTGGCTTGAGTTGGGGTTCCACTCCACATGAGTCCACAAATAGGTTCTGCGTTGCCGGCACAAAGTGCCCTCAGCTTGTGAACGTAAGTATCAAGCATCGAAGCAGACTTGATCACTATGGTGGTGTGGTATGAACCTCAACACCTCCAACGTTTACAATGCAAGAACTCATCTTTGGGAAACTGGAAGAGAATGAGAACATTACTTTTCGATATCTAAGCTGAGAGCAGGTGTATAGAGATTGGCTATGTATATCTATATATATATATATATATAGAGAGAGAGAGAGAGAGAGAAGCAACGTCACTTGTTACAATTTTTTACTCTGAAAACTGGAGAGAAAATAAATTTCAGATTTCCAACTCTTTCTCTCTCTAGATTACATTAATTTAAGGTGGGTCAAATTTTTTTTTAGCTTTGAGATGAGAAAAAGTCTGTTACCGAGATTAAATTCCCATTGGAAATTGTGAAAGGAGTTAATTTCTCTTTGCGATTCCCAAATTTTTTTTTCTGTTGCCATGAATTTGTATTTTGCTTTGAGATCAGAAGTGTGATGATTCCTTTACTCCAAGTCCAAATTGTGAGTCATTGATTCTGTTCTTCTAGTCCATATACCAAGGCAAGACTATTTCCTCTACCCTAGAATGACCAGTTTCAACTTTGAACTTTGTCTTCACGAATGGGATTATGGGAGAGATCCTCTACCATGATGGAATACTTCAAAGACTTACCACACCAAGACTCTGCAAGGCTTGGAAAGTCCAGCCTATTGTTGGCCTTAGGCTTTGTGATCCAATAGGGACTTGAGCAGCTGAACTGGGGCTGAAAGCAAGGTTCCATTCTGAACTAGATTAGGCCACGGCTGAAGTAATTGAAATCAGTTTTAAGTATGTCAATGTATGATGAATCCGGCCAGAACTCAACGACTAGATAAGAGTAGGAGTTGATCTTTCAACATATAACTTAAGATATTAACACATTTCAAATCCAAGAGGGTTAGGAATTGGGATTACTTCACAGACTCCACATCACTGGTCCAAATGGTATTTCCATGGTTTTAGTCAACAACACTAGCCACCAATAGATGGAAAAATCATGAATTGGGATTCTCGAAATTATTGATCTAACAAGCTCAACCCTTCCAGCCCAACAATTGACTCTCGACCTTGTCCATTAAGTGAAGAAGCTGCTCCTTTTTGGACATGTCCTTTAAATATCTCAGCTCCTAAATATTGAGTCGGGAGAAAGCAAATAAGGACACCTAATAATTCAAAAATTATATGCCTACGAGGTAGAGAAACATTTTCAAAAAATAATTTTCATTCTCTAAATTATCCTATTGACTTGAGAACTCTTGACACATAGTTAGGAAGGGTTTCAGATTTCTAACATACTTAACCAAAGCATTCGTTTTCAAGGATGTGTCATCTACATTGAGAAGATGGCTCAGGACATAAACTCCTCTAAGACCTAAAAGACCCTCAATTTTTCTTTCCTCTAATAAGTGATTCAACCCCTACATAATACCTTTTCTACCAAAATAAATAGGATCTTCTTGACAAAGGCACCTCTCTATGCCAAAAAAAATCCATTGGACCATCATTTACCAGAACAAAAATTGGACTAGAAACCAGAATTTCAACTAAGAATCCATTTTTCAAAGAAACAAACTGTCATAGGAGGGCAAATAAAAAAAATTCCAAGACAAGATGTCATATACTTTTTGCGTATCCAACATGATGCCTAAACCCTTCCACGAGTAGTCAAATGCGTTAAGTTCGCTAACTCTGAAGTCAAACCGATGTTGGTGGATATTATCATCCCTTTCTAAAAGGCTCACTGCTTGTCATAAACAAAATTTAGGAGCAAAATTAAAATCCTATTACCAAAATATTTTGATACGATTTTGTAGAAGAATTTCCTATATGTATGGGACAAAAATTATCAAGAGTTTTGGGCCCCTTCAACCTTTAGAATCAAGGTGATAAAAACAATTGTCTTCCTTAAGCAAATCATTATATAGAGTTCGCTCGCAAGTATGAGGCCCTCAGGTCTACCCACACTGGCATTTTATTAGAATAAGGATATAAGAATTAAGATTAAAACTTTACAGGATGGTCAATGCCAATATACATTCTCAAAACCCATTGTAAATCATGTTTAAGCAATAGAAAAATTTAATACTATCAATTATGTTACCTATAACTATGACTTTAGGCAGTTGTGTAATGCCTATTTACCTTCTTATTATTACTGATTTTCATATATTAGCTCCTCATTATTAATTTTTTCAAACATTAGCTAAATGGATTCCATTTATTTTAAAACTTGTCAATTTCATTGTACTAGAAGTTTTCAAATGGATACGATGTTGATTTAGCATATGATAAGAGTAGTCATTGTGGCAAACAATAACAATCATTTAAGAAACAAACATATTTTTTTATTTTTGGTTTTTGGATAAAATGAAATAGATTAACTAAATAAACATTCCACAAGTTTTAGCTAACATAACACACTTCTCAAGTAACAAATGTTTGCCGATCCAGGAATGGCCTTGGTGATTGACGCTTCTCCCTTAAGAGAGTGCTTTAATGGCCTGGTCAGTGGACAAGTTCCCTTGATTACATTTAAGTCACAAAACTATTAGTATCTTTCCTGCTTTCCACGAAGGTTGTCACTCTCTTAGGCCTCCATCTTGAACCCTTTGTGTCTTTTCCTTGATGTAATTTTTTTTTTTTTTTTAATGAAATGGGGACTATTCATTAGCTCGTGTGGGAGACATAGATGTTGGTTGACATAGATCCAACAGCCATGTAGATGAATTAGGCCAAAGGGTTGCACACGGAATCAACCGGCCCTTCTTGGATAGAGAGTCCGCTACCTGATTGACTTCTCTAGGAACAAAGGAAAAAATACATGAGGCAAAATAAGTGAATACATGTTGGAAGTCTTTAATTATAGGGGCAACTTTTGCTGGTGGGTGACGGGTGTGGGAAGTGAGAAAGTGAATAAGCTCCTGACGATCGGACTCCACATGATGTTCTCAACCTCGTCGGCTAAGCCATCCAAGATGCCAATTCTCATAGCAAGAGCTTCCCCAATTAAAACAAAATTGAATTATACCAGCATAGATTTTTCTATGATTGGGGTGGCCGTTGTGGTTTCTGATAATAATTCCCAATCCCCCTTTACCCTTTATCCAAGGAAGTTTCACAATTCAGCTTGCTGGAAGAGGGTGGAGGACGCTGCTATTTTAGAAGATCGACACTAGGCCGAGAAGCAGGGCGTGATGGGGGAGGTCATTGTGCACCAATAAACTCTTGGTGAGCTTCAGAAGCTAGGAGAATCACTTTCTGAGGTGAGTAGTCATCTCTGCCAAATAGAAGATCATTACGAGCAATCCAAAAATACCAAGCTAAGAAGCTACAAGGGCTTGCCGCGATATGTCCCTCTTTCTTCCTTAGTCTTTATAATTGTTTCCAACTAAGAATCCATTGATTTAGATCATATGGCTCCAAGTTTGATGGGTTGAAGGTGAAAGATGAACCCAACCGTACCACTCTAGCGAAAGGGCATGAGAATGATATGGTCTGTGGATTCTGATCCCATTCCACAGCGTTGGCATATGTTGGTGATTGGGACATGACGGAGGGTGAGGTTAGCAGTTGTAGCAAGACCTTCGACTAGCCAGAGAAAGATTTTTATTTTCAGGAGAGTTTTGGAATGCCAGATGGATCTCCAAACTTCTTTGGGGTGTCTGGTCACTGCTAGATGATTTGATGTACTTGGACTGGATTGCATGGTGGATATTTGTTGGTTGCAAAGAAGGTGATAAGCAAATTTCACTAGTAAATTGCCCAGTTATAGAGGCGCACCAAATAATGTTGTCTTCATTGGGAAACAAGGGAAGATTTTGTTGGGCAATTGTATTACAATTTCTTATAAAATATATATTGCAACACAGCGCTTTTGCAGTAGAAACTATGATGTTGTAGTGTTGATCTTTAACTGAAATGATATGTGGAAAAACTTGAAATAGACGTTGAATCACCACCACAGCAGCTAAAGAAGCTTCGAATAGAATTAAGGTTGAGTCACACTTGTAGTGCTGCCTTCAAGGTAATTGATGCCCTCTACTGCAAAGAGTTGTTCTACACCTCTACCTGCAAGATAAAACAATCTTCTACTAAAAAATAAGGCAGTTCTTCTAGTCTCTTCTTAGGAGCAAAAAGCTACAGCACAAAACCCCCCTCTAACCTTACACAAGACTTAGAGAAAATGAAAAAAAAAAAGACTTGTATGGTCACAAAAAGTAGAAATTGATGGAATATCAATGTGTGAATGTGTGTCTCTACAAAGCATTTAATTGGGTTTATATAGACCCAAAACCAACCCTTGCACCCTCTTGGAATCCCCAAGAGTAATCTCCAACTAATGGCAAGTTAATTGGAGAATAATGTCATATGGACATGAATTGGGAATTAATTCAATAAATTGAATTAATCCTGATCAATTCTCTTTGGTCGCCTCTCCACTCTTGGTAATGGTCATGAATGGAATTTAGGGTTCTCATAGGGTGTTATTGACCATTTTTTAGCCCACCTCCCCACTCATGATAGTGACCATGAATGGACTTTGGGCACTCATATAATGACATTGACCATTTACCTCCATTTGGCAATAACCTATGGTATAAATTAAGAATTAATTTTATAAATGAAATTAATCCCAATCAATTCTCTTTTCCCACATCTCCACTCATGGTAATGGCCATGAATGGACTTTAGGGCTCCCATAGGGTGTTATTGATTTGAAACTTAAATATAATAAAATAAATATAAAATCTAACAATCCCCCACAAGTTTCAAATGACACGAAGGACATATGTTTTGTGACTGTATTAGACACTATTGGATGCATCGCTGTAGGTATCTTTCGGACTTAAACCTACACTAGGTCTAATGAGCCGCACTACAGAGTACGGGTAGAGTCAGGCTCCTTGAATCTTTCCTCATTGGTGTAACTGACCAACCCATCAACTACATCCCATAGGTCGACTTTTTGAGCTACCTATCATATAATCACTTTGGACTTTTGAACCGGCTATACCCCTTATCTTGGACTCATGAATGTTTAGAGAATTGGCCTATAAGTTCCCATCGACGGTAGCCACACCCCCTACGTTCACATAGGTTAGTCTCCGATGTGCATCACAATTAACATACCCCCACATTTCCTGGGATTGGACTAATTAAGAGTTTTATCACTCAACCTTTCTCCTTGTGGTGGTACTACTATCACTATCGACATCTTAGAATGAATACTTAAATAAGCAGTAGTACTGAACTGGTCATCCCATGACTTCGTTTGTACCCCTTGAACCTAATTCAGGCATTAAGCCTCTTCACATAAGTAGGGTGTCCATCACATGACCTAAGGGTTGGGTAACAACCCTATTCCTATAGATGCACTATACAAGTTCTTGACAGACATAGGCTTTGTGAACATGTCAGCTTGGTTACTTTCTGACTTCACATAATCGATAGCTATTATTCCTTCATCTATGTACTATCTCACAAGATTGTGTCTTAGGCGTATGTGCCTCCTTTTACCATTGTATATCAAATTCTTGACTAGATGTATAGCCGTTTGATTATCACAATGTAATGATATTGATGGCGTCGATTTTTACCACAATGGAATATCCGTCATTAAGTTTCTAAGCCACTCGGCTTCCATTCCCACCTTTTTTAAAGTTATGAACTTAGCTTCCATGGTAGAACCCGTCTCACAAGATTGCTTTGTGAACTTCCATGAGATGGCACCGCCTGCTAGTGTAAATATATACCCACTAGTAGCTAAGGACTCGTTTGTATCCGAAATCCAATTTGCATCACAGTACCCTTCCAACACTGCCGATTTACCACTATAGTGCTTTTAGGTACCTCAGCAACCTATCAACCTCACTCCAATGCTCCTTACTTGGATTGTGAGTATGTTGACTCAACTTTCCTATCGCAAAGGTAATATCAGGACGTGTATAATTCATTAGATATGTGACTGAACCAATAATTTGAGCATACCTTTTTTGATTCACTGGTCCACCCAAATTTCTTTTCAAATGATATCTCATATCAAAAAGTGTTTTAACCGCTGAAACTTCATGGTACCTATACTTTTTAAGTATATTTTCTACATAATAGGCTTGGGATAGTGAAATGTTATTCTCTTGCTTAATGATCTTGATCTCAAAGATCATATCAATCTTTCCTAAGTCCTTTGTGTCAAAATTAGACATCAAAAATTTCTTAGCTTGATTCATTATTTCCAAGTTTGTTCCCATTATCAGCATATCATCTATATATAGGAGTATGAATATGCCCTTACCAACATGAAACCTACTATATAAGCACCTTTTAGTGTCGTTCACAGTAGAACCATTTGAAATTAAAACTTTGTATAATTTTTCATGTCATTACTTTGGTGCTTGCTTCAATCCATATAAAAATTTTTGAAGCTTACAAACTTTTTGTTCTTATCCATTTACAACACAACCTTCTGGTTGCTTTGTGTAAACTTTCTTCTCTAAGTCCTCATTTAAAAATACTGTTTTGATATCCATTTGATGGATGACCAAGTTATGTATTGATACCATTGCTAACATAACCCTTATTGTGGCAATTTTAGAGACTGTGGTAAATGTGTCAAAGTAATCAATATTAGGTTTTTGCCTAAACCCCTTGACTACAAGTCTAGCCTTGAAACAATCAAGTGACCCATCACTTTTTAGTTTCTTTCAAAATATCCACTTGGTTTCCAAAGTTTTGGAACCAATTGGTAAAGTTTCCAATTCTCAAGTATTATTCTTCAAGATTGAATCTAGTTCACTCTTGATTGCCTCCTTCCAAAAGACGGCATCCGATGATGTAATAGCCTTTTTGTATGTAAGAGGATCCTTATTTACTAAATAGATAAGTCACTCATCATTCGAACATTTAGGTCTTTTGAGTCACTTGCTCATCACTTGCTCATCCTTGGTTAACTTCCATCACCAATACCTAATTTTAAGGTAATTAATCGTTGTAAGATCCCATGGCTGATTAAAATTGTTGGATAATTGTATTACAATTTTTTACAAAATATAAATTACAATACAAAGCTTTTGTAGTAGAAACTATGATGTTGTAGTGTTGACCCTAAGCTAAAATGAGATGAGAAAAAACTTGAAATAGATGTTGAATCACCACCACAACAGCTGAAGAAGCTTCGAATAGAATTGAGGTTGAGTCACACTTGTAATGCTATCTTTAAGGTCATTGATACCCTCTATTGCTAAGAGTTGTTCTGCACCTCTACCTCCAAGATAAAACAACCTTCTACTAGAAGATGAGGTAGTTCTTCTAGTCCCTTCTTAAGAGCAAAAAACTACAACACAACAACTCCCCTCTAACCTTACACAAGACTTAGAGAAAATAGAAAAAAGAGAAAGACTTGTATGATCACAATAAATAGAAATTGATGGAATGTCAATGTGTGAATGTGTGTCTCTGCAAGGTATTTGATTAGGTTTATATAGACCCAAAACCAACCCTTATACCCTCTTGGAATCCCCAAGAGTAACCTCCAACTAATGGCAAGTTAATTGGAGAATAATGTCATATGGACATGAATTGGGAATTAATTCAATAAATTGAATTATTCCCAATCCATTCTCTTTACCCACCTCTCCACTCTTGGTAATGGTCATGAATGAAATTTAGAACTCTCATAGGATGTTATTGACCATTTTCCAGCCCACCTCCCTACTCATGGTAGTGATCATGAATGGACTTTAGGGCACCCATATAATGACATTGACCATTTATCTCCATTTGGCAATAACTTATGGTATGAATTAAGAATTAATTTCATAAATAAAATTAATCCCAATCAATTCTCTTTGCCCACCTCTCCGCTCATGATAATGGTCATGAATGGACTTTAGGGCTCCCATAGGGTGTTATTGACCATTTTTCACTACCTTGACCCCAAGGGTTTGACACCATAACAAGACAATCAAGACACATAAAAATACTTCATTTTGAAACTTAAATATTATAAAATAAATATAAAATCAAACGATCCCCCCACAAGTTTCAAACGACACAAAAGACACATGTGATGTGATTGCATTAGACACTATAGGACGCATCGTTTTAGGTGTCTTTCAGACTTAAACCTACACTAGGTCTAATGAACCACGCTATAGAGTATGGGTAGAGTCAGACTCTTTGAACCTTTCATCATTGGTGTAGCTGATCAACTCAACAACCACATCGCATAAGTCGACTTTTTGAGCTACCTATCATATAATCACTTTGGACTTTTGAACTAGCCATGTCCCTTATCTTAGACTCATGGATATTTAGAGAACTTGTCTATAAGTTCTCATCGGCAGCAGTCACACCCCTTACATTCACTTAGGTTAGTCTCCGATGTGCACCACAATTAATACACCCCCACATTTCTTGTAATTGGACTAATTAAAAACTTTATCACTCAACCTTTCTCTTTGTGGTGGTACTACTATCACCATCTACATCTTAGAATGAATACTTAAATAAGTAGAGTACTGAACTGGTCATTTCATAACTTCGTTTGTACCCTTTGAACCTCATTCAGGCATTAAACATCTTCGCATAGGTAGGATGTCCATCACATGACCTAAGGGTTGGACAACAACCCCATTCCTATAGATGCACTACACAAGTTCTTGACAGACATAGGCTTTGTGAACATGTCAGCTTGGTTACTTTCTGACTTCACATAATCAATAGCTATCATTCCTTTATCTATGTACTGTTTCATTAGATTGTGTCTTAGGCGTACGTGCCTCCTTTTACCATTGTATATCCGGTTCCCATAGGATGTTATTGACCATTTTCCACTACCTTGACCCGAAACGTCTCACACCATAACAAGACAATCAAGACACATAAAAATACTTCATTTTGAAACTTAAATATAATAAAACAGATATAAAATCTAACAGATTTACATTGATAATTTCCTCTTTATCAGCGGGGTGGAAGTAGTCTTCAAGAAGTTGAATGTTCCATGAACCAATGGAGGCGTTGATGATGTTAGATACCTAAATTAGAGGCCATAAATTTGGCTTAGAATGCCGCAGCTTGAAGGTTGGAAGAATGGGAATCCATGGATCTTCCCAAATTTTGACTTTAGTACCCAAACCAATTTTCCAAAGTTGACCTGGAAGGAGGACTTCTCTAACCAACAATATACTTCTCTAGGCCCAGAATGGCTGATGTCCTAACTTAGCTTTCAGGAAGTTTGAAGAGGGGAAATAAATCATGTTCATGAGGGAGCCCTAGGTGGAATTTTCAGATTGAAGTAGTCTCCAGGCTTGTTTGGCTAGCATAGCCCTGTTATGAAGAGTACGGTCTCTAAAACTGAGACCACCGTTGTCTTTGGTTTGGCCAATTCTATTCCAATAAATCCAGTGAATTTTGGAATGATTCTCCTTATCACCCCAGAAGAAGTTGGACAAGCTTCTTTGGATCTCAGAGTGTGTTGAAGTTGGAAGTTTGAAATGTTGGGCAACAAAACTTGAGATTGAAAGACCCATGGATTTGATGAGAGTCTCTTTTCCAGCGTGAGACAGGAGCTTTGAAGCCCAAGAGTTCGCGTTGGAGCTGATACAATCATTAATTGAATGAAAGAGGTCTATTTTGCTTACACCAAACTCCACTGGGAGTCCTAAGTATTTGAGCGGCCCATCACCAAGAGGGATTTTCAGGATGTGAGTGGATTTCTTGAGATTCACTGCTTGGCCAGAGGCTTTACAGTAGAGGAGCAAGCACTCCTTAAGGCAGCAGATTTCCTTGAGTCAAACCTCAGAGAACAGAAGACTGTCATCGGCAAACAGTAAGAAGGTGAGCAGAGCAATTCGGTTGCGAATTCTGATTCCTTTGATGAGATTCTCACTTTGAGCTTGTAATAAGATGCGACTAAGTGCTTGAGAGCAGAGTATGAAGAGGGATGGGTTGCCTTGGCAGATCCCTCTTGAAGGCTAGATATAGAAACGCTCTCCCTCATTGATCAAGAAGGTATAATGAACTAGTGACATAGGACATTACAAGCAGGAATCCCAAACGAATTAGAAGCTATTGGAGAAATTTCCATTCCACTCTATGGAATGCCCTCCTTGATGTACTTATTTATAAGTCCTTTGCATGGCTCCTAGTGGTCCCTTGCGAAGGAAAACAAAAAAGAGGCCCTGAAAGGAAAGTTTTTTGTATTTTTAGAGAAGATTTCTTGAAAGATAGCGTGGCCCCTATGTTTACATGAGACCAATGAAAACACACACAAAAGCATTAATTGGGATGAGCTTTCATCAGGAGTGGGGTTGTTATTATACCCTTTATTAGGCTCCGTTTGGTATCATTTCTATTCCAGAAACTCCGTTTCGTGTTAGAAACGGAAATTTTAGTTTCTGTGTCAAAACGCCGTTTTTAAACGATTTAGTGTTGTTTGGTGAATCTGTTTCTAGAACAGTTTCAGAACCAAGAAACGACATTTCTGCCGTTTGGTAATGCTTGTTTCAGAAACGGTTTTTTTTTTTTTCTTTTCTTTTCTTTTAAGTCAATAATTACAAAAATAACATTAAAACACTATAAGCATATAAATTTTTTTGGGACAATGAAATATTACACACCAACGAAAAAAAACATGGTTTCCAAAGGATGAATAGAATACAGTATTAACAATGCCTTGTGCAAATTAACTATTACATAATTCCCCAAATTTTCACTTTTTTTCCAAGTCTAAAGACTTGAATGCATGGAGGATGTCTTTCATCTTATTTGTTTGGTTCTCTATTTTTTAAGTGTCCCTTCTAGATGTTCTTTCATGTACTCGTTCGAAACGGAAAGTGGTCTGGACGATGTTGATGTTGAGCTTGAGCTTTTTGAACATAATGTATGTTGTATGGTAGAGATATGTGTTTCATCTTTCAACCATACAAACATACCACATCCACGGTTATCAGCCTATCAAATAATAGATGTGATTAGGGTCGTTGAAATTTAACATCGAATTAAACAAAAATCATAAATTATCTATAGGTATAGGTCAATCGTAGAAATAAATAACCAATGGTAGTGTGTACAGAATCGTGTAAGAAGCACAAGGCAAAAGGAAAATGTAACCAAGGGTATTTACATCTCTACGGAAAAGATGAAAAGAGATCTCAGTAGTGAATAAAAAAAATTCAAAAACAGAATCGTGTAAGAAGCACAAGGCAAAAGGAAAATGCCTAAGGCTGATGTCTCAATACCAATAAAAAGAGGCATCTCAGATCCAACCTCCCAGTGATTCTACTTTCTAAATTTCGGAGTTTCAAAATCTCAGTTACTAATTTTGGAAGTTACTAATCCTGACAGTTAACTAATTATGATAGTTACTAAATCTGGATTTCTGAATCTAGATCCTATTTAATTTTTCTGTTCACTGGTTTCAAATTCAGTTTGCTGTCTTGTTTGAGCTTCTTTAATTCAATAGGATTTTCCAGTAACTTGTGATCTGACCATTGGATTTCAGTCAGAAATCACTGGTATATTCTGCCCTCATTTACTAGATCACTTAACCAGGGTTCAAACCCCATCGGGATTAGTCCTTGTAAAGATATTGAAGTTCTCCCATTATGATCTGGTTCCTCATCCCCTGATATTCTGGCCTACTTGAGGTTTTGTAAACCCTAATCGTTTGGTGACATAGAAACCCAATCAATTCAGGAAGAGGGGAACTCCCAGCCAAGCAATCAGATGTGAGAGAGAGAAGCACCAATGTTGACTGGAGATAAAGAAGGGGGAAAAGTAGATATATATATATATATACACATATACATATATGTAGATAGATATGTCCTGAGCCAGCCTTGACAGGGGGTATTAGCTTTGTCTCATGCTGCACTTTGCACATTTAACCCCTGCTCTAAAGGAAAAGTAATTATTAGAGCTTCTACATCTGTTATAAAATGTTTGTTAAGATCTACACAATCCATGCAAAAGAGCAGGAAAACAAACTAGAGAAGGAACCATGTCATTTAACTTCTACAGATGTTTCAGAAGCTCTTTCACATCAGCCATGCAAGCAACAAATTACCACAGAAGTTGATAATTAATTTATGAGTAAAGTTAGGTTCAAAGAGATGAATATGTTCACTTTGTTTCCCACATAGATCCAGCTGCAACCAGCCAGCTTCTTGACCTCTCTCCCTCTCATCTTCCTCCTTATCCTCCCCATCTCATTCCAATTTCCCTTTGCAGCATAAGCACTAGCCAATTGGTATTGTTGGGGTTCATTGGTACTTTTGGAAAATCTTTTGCAATTTAAAGTTGACCTTCCCAACTCCTCCCCTCCCCAACAACAACAACAACCACAACAATAACAACCATTGAAGAAAAAGTACTTAATGAAAAAGTGAGATGAGACCCTTTTGAAAATGTGAAGAAAACTCAAGATGAAGGTGATTCTAATCATTGGATAAAAGTGTCCATTTTTTAAACACTGTGGTTCCAACGTCTTCCTGCTCACATCTTCCCCAGCCAAATCCTGCCCTTGCTATACGGACAGTCCTCAGTTCTTTGTTCAATGATTCTTTCTTTCTTGGAAAATTTCGGTTTTCCTTTTGGGTATTTGACTGCAGATCTTGAGTGGTGAAAGCAAGAGAATTCAGTCTTGGTTTGATCATTGAGAGGTATTAGTTCTCTGCTTACTCTCTCCCCCTTCTCTAATACCACTGTTGAAGGAAATCTCATTCCTTTGTACTTCAACAAGTAGGACTTTTAAACAGTAGGGAATTTTTCTCCCTTTTGATTTAGCATACTATCCATCTAAATATAGTGTTTATTTCCCCCCAAAGAGATGCGATATTACTCTGCTAAATCTGATGATTGTTTTAGTAGTAGTCAGGGAAAATTGAAAATTGTGCTTTGACATAATTCTATAGTTGTAATCACAGAGCAGGATGAATCAGAAACACTTGAATATATTCATATGGATCCAACATATTTACTGTTGGGGTTCATTGGTACTGATTTGTGGTTTTCAGATGAGTGATTAGTGTCAAACAGTGTCAGAAAAGCATCATCTTGGAATCAACAGAGGCTATACAAGATCGAGAAGAGAAGAAGAAGACGTTACCTCTCTGTATGAGCTATACGATAGGTGGTCTAGAAAAACCCCAAAATTTGTCCCAATACCTACTCTGTGATTACAATAGATGAAGAAGAAGGAGAAGAGGTTAGAATAGAAGAAGAAAGAGGTTAAAAGAGATGAAAAGAAGAAGGAGAAGAAGAGCCGAAATCGAAGTTACCTGCAAAGGAGAATTCACAAGGGGGCGAGCTCCTGTTTCTTCTTCTCTCCTCTTCCTATGCGAGTTCCAAAAGATATTCGAAACCAGAACTTTGTGAAGCTTATCGATCTCTGTCTCTGGAAGAAAAGAAGAAATGAAGAAGAAGAAGGAGAAAAAAACCCCTAAATTTGTTCCAATACCTCTATGTGATTACAATAGATAAAGAAGAAGAGGTTGAATAGAAGAAGAAAAGAAGAAATGAAGAAGAGGAAGGAGAAGAAGGAGAAGAGGCGAAGAAGTTACCTGAGGTGGAGAAATCGCAGTTCGATCATGGATGTGAGCTGGGTTCTCTCTTCTTTCCTCTCTGCTCTCCTCTCTCTATCGCGGACAATCGGGAACAGAAGTTTCAAATTATATTAATTTGAAACGAAACATGGCCGACAGAACAGCCTCCGAGAGTTTCGACAAATCGAGCCAATTTCGTTTTTTAGACACTGATTAGTGTTTGAACATTGGGGCACGTTTCTTTTTCATCATTTTATTGTACAAGAGATTGCTGTCTCGTCATGTGGTCCCTGCACCAGCATGGTACCAGGAGCCACGCGACCAGGCACATTTCTTTTTGTCGAAGCACTGATTTCTCATCGCCTCTTTTTATGGCCACCTAACTGCGGACTGAAGAATACGACCGTCTTGCCTTCGAACTTCGAAGTGATAGTGACACAGGCTGTTGGACTGCTGCTTCATCGGCTTACCCATTCGTGTTGGAGATTTCTGCTATTTCACGTCCGTTAATCTAAACCTAAGGTGAGTTTGTAATCAAGTTGGATATTGTGAATGCTCTTGCGGATTCTCTCTCTCTCTCTCTCTCTCTCTTGGGGAATATTCTCCGCCTGTGATTGCCTGGTTACGTTCTCTGATCCTTAATTTTTGTTGGTTCTTTACTGCTTGATTTGTTTATGATGAAAGACTTCCAGATTCGCTTTTGGTTTCTGGGTCTGCTCAAATTTGTTGTGTTCTTGATGGGGGTAATTTGGAATGCTTTGATCGTAGTTTTTCATTTGAGAATTTCGTTATTTATACAAATAAGACTTTCACGATTTTAGCTTGAGAATTGCATAATCCGCACTTTGTCCTTGCTTGGTTTCGCGGATTAACTGAGAAAATTTTAAGGGTTTTTTTAATGGGTTTTTCTTCAAGTAATCACGATTGCTTCAATTGAACAAGTGGGCATGTTTGATTTCACGATTTTAGATTGAATTTGCTGCTTTAAATTTGAATTTTCTTGCCCTGGTGCTTGAAATTTAATTTCTGTAAGCTCTCTTCATTGTGTTGGGTGCCTCTGGTCAATAATCATAATATCTGGCCAATTCTACTTGTGCTTTGCTGTCATTTCACTCAAAAATGTATAATCTCATATATAGCTTGCTATGGATTTGATTCTAAGGAGAGAATTGCATACGCTGCACGTGTTTGTTACCATCTAACTGACTAATCATCGGATACTTGATTATGTCTGCCGCTTACTGTGATCAAAATTTTATATAGACCTGGTGATCCTTCCCTTTTTATTTGAACTTCTGTTCGCTGATGTGCTGGGGAGGATCGACCAACTATTGTCTTTACATCTTGTTACCGTTTCTATAGTTCCTGTTTGTTTCCTGAAACAGTGAAAAGAAAATTTTTCATTTTGGTTTCCCATGGCATCTGGTGCATTTAGTGTTCACAAAAAGGTGGACACCAGCCCAATTCATCACCAAAATATAACTAAATAATAGAGATAGTTTACCCCTTTTTCTTTTTTAATAATCTAAAATTATCCAATTGCTGCTTTTTATTAACCAAGTGATATGATTCCAAAAATTGCGTCCATTTTCAAGCATCTCCATGTATGACATCGGAGATGAAAACGAAATTATTTATTCCAAAATAGCAACCAAACACAGCTATAGTGTATGGTTTATTGCAATGGTTGGTGTGTCTGGATATTTCATGCATGCTTGTCATTATATTATATGCTCCCCCCCCCCCCCCCCAAGGCCATTTATGCTCAATAATTTATTCAATAGCACTCAGTTTCCAAATGTTGGGTGCACTTGGCCTTTTCCATGTTTTCAAGTTGGTGGTTAGATTTTTATAATGTAGTAAATCAGTATTGTAAGGTGATGGGGAAGGACGCAAAGGCAAAAGACTCTGGAGGTAAGGGTAAGGGAAAGCAGACAGGGGGCGGAGGTGATGAGAACTCTTCAAAGGGCAAGGGGAAAGGTGGGAAGGCTGCAGATGGGCTTGGCACCTGCACATATGTCAAAGGTCTTTCCTTACACTAAAATGAGCTAGGTTTCCATGCACCTCTCTTTTTTGCACATATTATTTTGTGGCAGTTTGGTTGCCTCTGGATTATATGGATGCCAATTTTCTCCTATTATGTGTAGCTTATTGGCTGTTAGTTGAGATTTATAATGACTAGAAAATATATAAGGAACTTATTGAGTAGCGTATTTGATTATAATCTTATTACTGAATCACCATCGTCTTCCAATTCTGATATTTTGTTTGAATGACTGCCCCATAATATGCTGAATGCACCTTTGCAGCTCCCTTTCCTGTTTACTTAGAAATTCATTTATGGAATGGAGGATAGTAACGAAAATGCTCTGCTTTGCATGGTTGATAGCATAAATTGGTCCCATATTGCAACCCTTGCTCCTCTTCTATTTATTGAAGCATGAATGAAGGATAAAAATTAAACCGAAAGCACCCTACCCTGTATGTTTTTTATCAAGCCTGAAGGGTTTTATGTATACCCTTTGGAACATTATTTTGGCTAAGTTCTGGGACCTTCACTCTACTTGTAGGATTCATATTATATATGACTTGTAGACATGATTATTAATACTATAAACTTCTTGGAGTCCAAGTTAACTTAACAAGAGCTGTTTGACTAAAACTAGCAGGGTCAATTCAAGTTTTGCTTCCTGTCTACTCTTCGGGGGCATGTGGCACTAAGTTTTCTTCACCCCGCTTTTGCTCTCATTTATTGCTTCAGCACCAGAAAACAGGCACTCTATTGTCATTCTAGAGAGACAGTTGAAGATAGAATTGGTCTGTTCACCTTTTGACCTTGTCCCACATTTCTAAACAGTTCCTTGAGTGACTAGTGAGTAGTCTTTTTTCAATATGTGTCATTAGTTGTGGATTTGACTGCGCCAATGTATTGAATGTATTGTATTGTTATAACATGTCTCTCTTTCAATTCCTGGAACTAATTGGCACAGCAGGGATGCATTGTTAGAAGAATGGTTTCTGCTTAATTTTTAACATTTAATTAATTATTGGAAGAGCTTGCTTGCCTTAGCTTGTGCTTATATTCTATCCAGGTGCATCTTTTAATTTATTATGAGCAGATTGGAATCGAACCCTGCAACGTATAGAAATAAAATAGAAATCAGATTTTACTGTTAAGGAATGAAAGCCAATAGATAGATCAGGTAAAAAGATTTTGCTGCAACATGAACTCAAAATTTTCCTTTTTTGTCAAATTTTTTTCTCTTTAGCAAGGCATATTTTATGCGAGAAGCAAGGGAAGATCAATGAAGCATACAAGAAGCTACAAGATGGTTGGCTGGATAATGGAGACAAGGTCCCACCTGCTGAGTTTGCAAAGGTTAGCTTCTTATTAAACAATCCTCTACTTTTTCAGGTCCTGTAGCCTGTAGGTTAAAAAGAAGATTCCAAATCTGAAATTTCTTTAATGAGTTTAATATCATTCCGTTTATGGCACTGTCAAGGAAATTATGGCATCTTTTGTTGGTCATGGAAGAAATCATTGCTTAAAACTTCAATGTTTGTGTTTATGGATTTACTAATGGCACCATTAATTTTGGAAAAATCTTGATATGAGTAATTGAAACTTGGGCATCAGAATGCTGCTTTATAGTTTTGAACTCCTATATATCCAGCTTAATATCTGGCCAACTTTGCCGGGTGCAATTTAATATCACTCGACCTCAAGCTTTCCATAACATTGAGATATATTATCTGAAGCTTAATGTCTCCAGAATGTATAAGCTGACATAGAAAACTGTGATTTTTGCCCCCACAACATATGCCTTCGAAAGGGATTTCTTTTATGCTTCCCTCTTTACATTTCCACCTGCTTTGTGTTTTCCAGTTAGCTGCTGAATATTCAGAGTGCCCATCGGGGAAGAAGGGTGGTGACCTTGGATGGTTTCCTCGAGGAAAGATGGCAGGTCCATTCCAAGATGTTGCTTTCAGCACACTGGTTGGAGCTACGAGTGCACCATTTAAATCAACGTACGGATTTGCATTTCCTTATTATTGATCCTGTCTACAATACATTTATGACCACAAATTTGTTATTTCCTGATCATTGATTCTGTCTACATTTATGACCATAAATTTGTATGATTGGGTTCCTTGGATACATCTGAGATCCATATGTTTCTTATCTTTATGCAAATGGTTAATAAATGTTGGTTCCTGAAAACGATTAATATCTTCTAGAATGCTAATAAAACTTCCAAAAAAGTATTGATGCCAACCTTGTCAAGAATCTGTGCACCAAATATTTAGCGAACAGCTTGAATGTGGGGACATTTTATCTTTGCCTTCTACTTGGTTAGGCACATGCTTGTTTCCTAGGAATAATTTAAACACACTATTCGTGATTAATAGATATTCCTGTGTATATTTGATATGTACAAAACCTGTCCAATAATACAGTTTCCATTTCATTTTGACCATGCAAACATGTCTTTTCGTGTAGTTTCTTTATGACAATATATATTTTTTTATAGTAATAATTTTCCTCATTAAAGAGGTTGATAGCCCAGATTTGCTTACATTCATTTTGTGTGGAAAATTATGCAGGCACGGGTACCACATTATCCTATGCGAAGGAAGGAAGAACTGATGGAATCCATTACAGTTCCAATGAAGTATTATCAACAATGGTGTCTGCAGTGAAATGAAATGAACCAATATAGTGTATGTCCTATCTTTTGGAGATATGTTACCTGAAGTTCAGGCTGTAACAGAAAAGGAGGCTTGCCCAGTTGGTCCAGGGACGCACCTTGTTCTATTGTTTGGCATTTCTGTATTCCTTTGGAATGAACCACCTAAGTTGCCTGCGACAATTTGAGGATAATTAGAACGGGGGCATATCAACAGGCCCTTTTATACTTTTTAATGAATGGAGGTCAATGTTTCACTAGATTGCAAACACTTGATCATCAGGCAGCCTATTCAAAAGCCCTTGCAAGTCATTTTCCTTTATGGGGAAAAGGACTGTATATGAGTTCATCAGTTTTGCCAAACCATATGGCAGTTACTACCATGAACTTGAATAATCTTTTTTTTTTTTTTTCTGGTAGGTAGGTAGGGAGGGAAGTAGGTAACAGCTAAGGGGCTCGAACTTGAGACGGGCATGGGTGCACACCATAGCTTACCAACTGTGCTAAGCAATTGTTAAACTTGAATAACCTGAGGTTGGAGTTTCAGATTCTTTTCCGCTGTCGTATCCTGCAGGGTTTTAAAATCAGTGAATCGGATTCAGCGTTCGCTGATTCACAACGATTAGTGTTTGGTTCTAATTGATTTTGACCGATTCGAATTGGGAATCCTCCCTGAGTGATTTGAATGCTGATTCCGAGTTTTGAAACAATGACATCTAAGAGCTGTGCCATACTGCCATGTCTCCTAGCTCCCATGATGTCACTTCTTGTTTCTGTCTCTGACCCTCTCACCCCTCCTTCACCCTTTGAGACTGCCACTGCTATCCCTGCTTCTGACTGCTTCCCTTCACTTGCTGTTGTGTCCAGGCATCCATCCCCTTCACCCTCGTCTTGAGGGACCCCTCTTCCTCTAGGACTGCGGATAGAACCTCTCCCCCTTCCTCTTCTCAGGAAGGTTTCAAACTCAAGTTGTGTTAACTTGGATTGGATTAATGGTGCTCTGGTTGCCTTCTGTTCGGAGAGAGTGATGGCTGCCGGTGCCGAGCTTTGGAGCTCTACTTCCATTTGTTATGTTATTGGCAAAAGCGCTCCCTTCTCTGTGATTAAGATGACTTTGGATCATTTGTGGCCTTATTGTACTGATGTTCAAATCACTATGATTGATAATGGTTGCTTGGTTTCAGATTTAAAGAGGAAGCTGATGGGTTTGCTACAATAGAGAGAGGTCCATGGTTTATTCTTTAGAAACCTCTAGTACTTCGTTCTTGGCACTCTCTTCTTTTCCTAACAAATAGCTATTAATCAGAGAATCAGAATAGGTAGGCATTTTAGGTTTATAAATGGTTTTCTGATGAAGGAATCCAAACCCAACATATGAGGAGAGGTCCCAAGACCATTTCATAAGAAAGAAATTAAAGTAAAATATATATAAAATAAGGGAGAGGGATAGGTATGCTAGCGTAGTACCTAGGAATTAGGAATGCTAGTGGGATATTAGCCGTAGGATTTGTTCATCCTAAATGTAACCGTTGGATGGAGATAACAAATCCTGACTCCACCGCTGCTACACCTTTTCTCTCCTTCTCTTGCTCTCTCCCCGCCCTTGCAACTGTGTTGTGCCGCTACTGTTCAAGTATCACACCTCTTGTTTGCTTTTTCAATGGCCCTCTCTCTCTCTCTCTCTCACCACGATTGAAAGAAATGCCAAAACATTTAACTTTATCAGTTTCACCACAGATTCAAGTAAGAACAAGGAAAAGAAAATGGAGGAAATTTTCTGGGCGTTCTTCACCCTGGAACCAAGATAGGCCTCAGCAATTTCACGCATCGTTATAAGGACCATGGAGAAAATTTCCTCGGCAACGAACTGCTTTTCCTCTCCCTTGTATTCCAACCCGATCATGGGCTTGTCACCGGGGCCAGTAGTAACCTTGAAAGGCCATAGTTTCATGTCACTTTGAACAAAGGCATCGCTAAACCAAAGAAAATAAGTGAAAGAAGAAAACCAATTGAAGAACAAAAGCATATGAGGAAACAAGCAATATCTGCAATAGATCATATAACAAAGAAATAATTTTTCAACAAAGTACACATATATCTACATCAAAACACCAAATCTGAAGCAAATTCAGGTTCCATTATGATACAAATGTTCAAATCTCAAGAAGAAGGGGAAAAAAACAGATCTGGATTAGGTAATGATGAAACAAAATATGTCCCCTTCCTCAGCACGGCTGAAGGGTGTATGCAAACCTGAACAGAAGACTGACCCACTACCTCGGCATCTCATCAGGCCGTGCTATCACTTCGGCCCTTCATCAGGCAGTGCTACCACCTCGGCCCTCCATCAGGCCGTGTTGCCACATCGGTCCTCCAGTAGGCCGTGCTGCCACCTTGGCCCTCCATCAGGTCGTGCTGCCACCTCGACCCTCCATCAGGCCGTGCTGCCACCTCGGCCCTCCATCAGGCCGTGCTGCCACCTCGGCCCTCCATCAAAAGGTGCTACCCCTTCGGCCCTCTGTCAGGTCGTGTTGCCACATCGGTCCTCCATCAGGCTGTGCTGCCACCTCGGCCCTCCATCAGGCAGTGCTGCCACATCGGCCCTCCATCAGGCTGTGCTGCCACCTCAGCCCTACATCAGGCCGTGCCGCCCCCTCGGCATTCCATCAAACCGTGCTGCCACCTCAGCCCTCCATTAGGCCATGCTACCACCTCGACCCTCCATCAGGCCATGCTGCCACTTCGGCCCTTCATCAAGCCATGTTTCCACCTCGGAATCTCATCAGGCCATGCTGCCACCTCGGCATCTCATCAGGCCGTGCTACCACCTCAGCCCTCCATCAGGTCGTACTGCCACCTCGGGCCTCCACCAAGCCATGCTATCAGTCACCTTGGCTCGACCAACCTTTCACCTCGGCTCGGCACAGTTAAGTAAGGCACCCAGAAACATGCACATATCTACTCTTACATTCAAGGGATGTGATCCCTGATCACGGGGGTAGGACTCTATCCACTACACGTCATCAGAGGCATCCACCCCTCTCACAACTTACACCTCTGAGATCAAAGGGGAATATTCCCAGAACATGCCCTAGAACCAGGAATATTCCCAGAATCACAGAGCCACTCCCCTCAAGGACTCTATGCCTAAACTGGACTCTCCACAAATGCCCCTCCTTCTCTCTCCATTAGCAGCCTATAAATACCAACGTAAGCCTCCATCATGGGGGATCAATCACTCACTCCTTTTACTGGAAAAGCTCTCTTAAGCATCTGTTGTGGAAAGATCTGACTTAGGCATCGGAGAGTCCTCTGTCGGGTCAGCCCGGCTCTCCCCTATCATCTCTTCTGTGCAAGTCAGCTGGAGCACCAGGACATGCAGGGAAGATCATCACGTCAATTTTTGCCACATCAGGTAAGAAAGAAAATAGCAGGAAACTAACAAAAAACGGTGTTGATTGGATTCAACGCCACTTGGTTCTTCACCGCATCTCCAATCAAACGCTCTGAATCAGTGAAGGCAATGTACGAAGGAGTAGTCCTGTTACCTTGATCATTAGCTATGATTCCACCACGATCGTGTTGCCATACTCCAACACAAGAATACGTAGTTCCTAGATTGATACCAATCGTCAGACCTTCACCTTTGCCCGCCTTTGTTCTGGTTTGAAATTCGAAACAAAAGAAAGGGAGGTAGCTCTGGGGTAAAGTGGAGCTAGGTTAAACTTTATAGAGATTTAGCTCACTGCTAGCAGGTCTCTCTGGTCGCTGGTCACTAGTCGCCCATCACTGGTCTGCTGCTCGATGAATTGGGAGGGGAGAGGGTTGGGGTGAATGATGGATCAGGGGTGGGAGCAGGAGAGGGAGAACGAGACGCGGAGGTGGGTTGCAGTGACTCTGCAAAGAAGACAAGAAAGGGTGGGATAGAGTGGGAGCCAGAGACGGAGACAGATGCAGAGAAGCAGAAGAAGAGAGATTGTAGAGTGCCAATGGGGAAGGTTATGTTACACAATGAGTATTAACGGATGAGATTGCTTATGTTTCATCTAACGGTCGACAAGTGCTAGCATTCCTAATTCCTAGGTACTACGCTAGCATTCCTGTCATTTTATAAAAACACATTGCAATCACGAGAAAGAATGGTATTATGGGTTTTGAACTTTGTAAGTGGTTTGGTTGAGTACTCTTTAGAGTTTTGGCCCAACGATAAGGTCAAGAGTAGAACTGCAGAGCCTTGTAGCCATAGTGCTTACTCCTAGTTCTAGCCTCCTAAGGCATGCAAAGAATCATTCTTCAGTTGCACAGTCGGAAGCATGGTTTGAAGAATCGGATTGGATCAGTCGGAATTGTTTAGATCGGATCTGTATCGGCCTTGATTGATCTCAATTGTTGATCAATGCTGTATTGATGTAAAATTAAAGGTATTTTTGTCTGATTCAAGGCGATCTGAATAGGTATTAGAATAAATCGACCTTGATTGATCTCATTCCCAATATTGAGTTCTCAAACCTTGCTCCAAAGCCCAACGTCCTAACCCTTAGTCCTTTCAAGTCCTCAACCAAATAAACCAATTATTTCGCCTCTTTTTTTTTTTCTTTTTTTTTTTTTTTTTTCAGTTTTGTCCTATTTTTTAATCACTCTTTCCAGAGGCAAAATGTGAAAAACAGACCTGCACAAGTCCTCAGCCTCACACCATGCCTTCGAACTTTAGAGACTGTTGTGTTGAACGGGAAGAAACTCATCAAGTGCACTGCTTACATAGATTTAGGGCTGTCAATTTCAGGCACAACCCATTTATCTTGATCGACCCCGATTGTTTAAAGCTCGGCCTGGCCCATTTAATAAACATGCCGGGCTTGAGCCCAACCAATTTATTAAACAGGCGTTCACAATGCATGGGTGTGAACCGACAGACCCCAGCCGAGTCAACCGATTATAGGCCTGATTGAGCCCAACTTGTTTAACACAACCAATTATAGACCTTTGATATTTTAATATCTTGAAGAGATGCTTTCCAATAGGTTTTTAAAGGGTTCTTTGACTGAGAACATGATTTAATATTCAAATTGAATTTCTCTCTCGTGGTTGAAGCTTTCTTGGTTTCTTAATTTATATTTGTGATGAAAAGGAGGAACACATGCGTGAGAGGGTGGGAAGGTCCCGTTTAGAGCCCAATCAAGGCTCGTTTAAAGTTAAACCTGACTAAGGTCCATTTATGGTAGCCCGATTATAGCCTGAGACTGATTGGCCCCGATTAAAAACGTACCATTCCCATCAAAGCTAAGCCCGTTTGGCCAAACGGGTGTTCAAGGTGCAGGGCTTGAAAGTGGTCAAGTACTGTTAGGCTTGACCGAGCCCGACCTATTGATACCCCCGACATAGATTGCTATATTGTGTACTCCTCTCTTGCCTTTCTGCCATAGTTGTGCTAATATTTCTTATATGTACTTATATTAATTGGGTTTGTGTGCTTTCGATTAAATCAGACTAATTATTTGGTCTAATAAGTGAGATATACAAACTTTAATTAATTTAAAATGGGCTACCTAGTGTGGGCTTCAGTTAATCATTAGACTTGTGATGAGAGGGTTCATTGGGGGACTGCATAAATATAAAGCTAAGTCCCTCCTCTAACTTTAATCTTATCCACAACGTGTATTTTGAAAAGAGGGAGAAGTAATAAAGAGATAGGATTTCTTATGGTTTCCTCCCTTGTGTATTCAGGTTACTAATCTAGCTAGTACTCAAAGGGGAATAGAGGAGAAGTACCTTATTACGTGGATTACAAAGATTTCCATTGCGCTTCACTTGATTATGGATCCCAAACAAAGTGCATTTTATTATTCATAGTTTGTATCTCTCGTTCTTGGCGTTTTTAATCTATCTATGGTGATCTATTGTGTTTATCGATTGTATGTTGTTACAGATTTTAATCATACACTAGTGTGTTGACAACTATGACAACAACACCTACTAAAGTGCCCAACAAGAAGGATTGTAAATCAAAAGAAAGCAAGAAGAAGAAGAAATCAATCAACCATGTTTTGGTCTCCAAATTGAGTAACCAACAACTCTAAGAAAATTCTATCCATTGAAATCATCTCTCGATTGAGGGGGTAGGCTTAAATTTATAATTGAAATGAGATACCTAATTGTGTCCTGAAACCAAACAGGTGAAACTAACCAATACTCTTACTCCTATCACTAGTTTACTCCAATGCCCCAAATAACTATAATTATCTCTGTTAAACCAAAATCCAGGTATGGCCCTGGTTCTTCTTGGCCTAGTTTCTAAGCTGGATTAAGCTGGTCCAACCAAGTGTGTGTAACTACGTAACATTTTCACTGGCACAAAATGTTGAACCATGCCAATGCTTAGAGGGAGTTCAAGACCCAAAATTCTGATAGTTCATGCATCTTGCTTGGCAGAATTTTGAGATAACATATTGGAAGTAATTATTTAATGGGAAAAAGAACAATAAGCGTACATAACATATTGGAAGTAATTATTTAATGGAAAAAAGAACAATGTTGCGCACGCTTAGACACATGGGGAAGTGGAACCAGGCTATAAAAAATGTCCATCCCTAACTCCACTGCCCCATGCGTTTGGACATATGTTACTCTATTGAGTAGCGTTCTTCCTCCCTTATTGAATCTATAGAGTTATTTTTTTATATGAAACACTGACCATCAATCCATCTGGTTCATCCATGAACTTCGTGAAAATATTCCAAAGAAAGTTTAGGTTTGGAACTCTCTCTCTCTCTCTCTCTCCCCGACACAAACTATTGGTATACACAAATAGGTAGAACAAAACAATACAGCTTGCCACAACAAATAATCAACAAAACCTATCTGTTATATCTATTTATACCCAAAAGTGCAGTCATAATAATGATAAAGTTAACATCAACTACAACTCATCATGATTGACAAGCTTAACACCCCTACTTATGTCCTCATAATTCTTCACATGTGGGACAAGTGCACTGGTATCAATCCAAATCTATGCCCTTGTAGTCATAAAAGGGAACATATGGAACGAGGCTCAATTAGCATGGGCCGTAGAAATGGAGGATAAGGGTTATCCTGTTCTTAAGCAAGGAGAGAATCCATGGTTTGGATCCTTTAAACCCTGGGCCACAGGGCCACATATCTAAAGGTTGACCATGAGCTTGTGATCAAATAATCAGTCAAACTTAAGAGATACATTTCTTTGCATATCTTTTTGTTATGCTTTTTCTTATCAGTGTGCTGGTATTCTTCATGGCTCAGCTGGAACACTTCAATCAACCCCACTCATAGTCAGGTGTCCCCACTTCCCAGTACATGTCCCTTATTTTCTTAAAGTATCCAACATTTAAAGATGTCATGATAACAACTTTAAACCTCTGGTTTTCAGATTGGTGGATTATGGACTCCTTCACATTGACTTCCAAAAATACTTTTTCATTGAGGTAATAGGCTAGGATCTGATCTAGAATAATAGGCCAGGGCTAAGGCTAGTATCGAAGACTCTAACCTAGATGCATACCCTTTCTTGAATATGGATCAGGTTTTTGAACAAAAACTATTTTGTTATGGGTTAATTCACACAGATGGAATCTACTATAGAGTTGATTATTGAGTGGATTTCATTTGTGCAGAACAGCCCCGTACGAGAATGGTTCTCGTTCGAGGACTTGATCCGCTCTCCCCTTTTTCTAATCAACCCCATATTGGATTGGAAGATTGAAAAAGACAATGACCTCAATGGTCGAAAATTGCTTCCTTTTCGTAGAAGAGGCTACTCAATTCTTGCTCAAGAATGGGACCAAGAAGAGAGATGGCACAAAGTAGTTGTTTGATTTCATGATCAACCACGAAACCTTGCGGAGATGGACTTAATCTTGATCACAAAAGAGATGCTTATGATACTCGCCATAATCATAAATAAGATGGAGCTACAGACAGAGTGGCAAGGAGATGTTGAATTGTTTATAACATTATTTACATCATGTTCCCATAGTTGTGGGGTTAATTCTAATCAAAACAATTATAACTGAATAAGAGGAAAGTCTATACTAAATAGCCAAGATGTTTCTAGAAATGGTTCATACTAGAAGAGATTAGCTATACTAGTCTCATACTCAACAAGAAGCACTCGGAGAAGGGTATATAAGAATGTTGACTCCATGGTTAATATCTTGTTCCCCACACCACTAAATGAAATCCACACCAAGTAGTACATTCGAGAGGCTCATTGTTGTTCTAATGTTTTACGATAGGATTGGTATCGACCCACAACATTTATGAAGAGTTTCATACCTCCAAAACTTAGAAAGAAGATAAAGAGGAATGATTGTGTGGTAGTGCCTTGCAATACAAAAAGGATTGGTTCCTACTTTAACAAGATGCTTCATAAAAACCCAACAACAAGAGACCCATCAAGATGTTTGTCTTTAGGTGAATCAATTTTATGCAGCATGTATCTATTTGCAACATAATATAACTAGTCAATTATACTAAGTCCAATAGATTGGTATTAATGCTACGCATCATAGGTGGTATCCCTGGTCTCGAAATGAATCTTGATCCCACAGTGATACAAGTTAGTTGCAAGTCAGGAGTCTGCCAGTCCGAGAACGAACCTTGGTCCCCCAACGATACAAGCTATTTATAAGTCACGAGCCTGCTTGACCCGGAATGAACCTCGGTCCCCTTGCAGTGAGTCAATTTTATAAGATGAAACATCTTCCGAACCTATGACTTGAAAATAGAAAAAGAAAATATAGAAATTTAACTAGCTAAATGTAATATAAATTATCTAAATCTTGACCACACTCAGGGCACACCTTGCACTGGGTGTTCATGTATCATTAAATAGACGTCTATCAAAAACTCAAAATTTAAGCATCTTTGAAAAACATATGAAGTTGGATCTTATATGATATAAGTCCAAGTTCAGGATTGGATCTAGCACTAAAAGAACAATGTATATACAAAGAGAAGAAAAAGTGAATACAACTATGACATGACTGTGTACTCTAAAAATAGCTTATTTAGTAAGAGAGATAGAGAGAGGGAGGCAATAGCGTTCTAAGTTTTTACTCGTTGGAACTCTATGTATCCTATGTTACAAACACCTTTAGAGTTTCAAAAGGCTTTTGAATGCCTAGACGACAGAGACATAAACTTTAGATGGATTGCAAATATGGGGTCCCCACTGATCAAGATTGGGAGAATTTAGGGTGAAATAGGGTCAGATAGGGCTGGGTTTCTTAAAACCCAAGCCCAACCGTGCATCCCTTTAATTGGGTCCAAGCCCTGCCCAACCCTGCCAGGGCCTAGAAAAATTCAGCCCTAACCAACCCTCAGGGCGGGCCAAGTTGGGTCAAGTTCTTACATACATCTAATGCTAAGACACCATTCCAACAAATTTTTTAAAACCAAAAGTGGGTGATGACTAATGAGTTTGATGAGTTTATACTTTATATAATGTATTGGGTTTTTAAAGTAAAAATGTGAGCGGTGTGTGCATGAAACATTATAATATATTATAATAATAACTTATATTACAATTTGTATATATTATAATAATATGTACAACTAACGATGTAAAAGGAGTATACATATATATATATATATATATATATTACATTGGAATTTGCATTCACTTTTGAGTTCTGTATTGAAATTTAGAATAGAAAATGCTAAGGGTTTTTTTTTTTTTTTCTTTTTAACTGGAACATTGCACATATTGACAAGAAACAACACCACCTACCTAATATTTTGGGTTGGGCTTGGCCTATTTGGGGATTTGGCAACAATTCTCAACATAGACTTCCATTGTGGCCATTGGCCAAGATTTAACTCAACCCATAATGTTATTGCATCCTGTTGTATAAATGAAAAAAGTAACTTAAACAAAATAAGGAAGTTTTTTTAAGTTTTTGAAAAACACACAAGAGAACTTCATTAGTAGAAGGGACCCTTTCTCTTTAGACTCTTAGCACATGCCAACACTTTGAGGAATTTAGGGGGGTGGAGGGTCAGTTACGGTCAATGTTTTTCAGATTTTGAAGGTAGCAAAGTGGTTTGAAGTATTGGAATTGAAACTGGAATTGCAATCGAAATTGAATCATACTTATCGGAATGTGATTCCACTAAGAAGACCAGCTAGGTTCAACCCGTCCCAACCCTGAGCCCGGTAGTGTTGGGCCGAAGCATGAACCCGGCAGGGTTGGGTTGAGTTTTGGGACCTAGGGTTGGGTTAGGGTTTTAAGAAACCCGGCCCTGTTTCACCCTACATTTCAATGGATAAAGTAAAAAAAACCAAAAAAAAAAAAAAAAAAAACAAAAAAAAATAAAACAAAAACAAAAACAAAAAAACAAAGAATATAAATGCACCTTGGGTGTATTCTTTAGGGCGATTCAAATGTTGATCCAAATTAATTGTCTTAAAAGAATTTTCCAAAATTAAAATGATTAATCAAATCATGTAAAATAATTCAATAGATAAAGTAAAAAAACAAAAACAAAAAACAACAAACAAAAAACAAAAAACAAAAAACAAAAAAATAAAAATAAAAAACAAAAGAAAAAAAAAAAAAAAAAAATGGTAGAAAAAGAAAAAAAAAAACAAGATCACACCGTAATTTGATTCAAAATTAAAAACTGAAAAAAGTAAGAAGAAGAAGTCATTCAAATCATCCTATGGTTTCCAATGTGAGCAACCAGAAACCATAAAAAAATCTATGTATTGATTTCCTCTCTTGATTGAGGAGGTAGGTTGACATTTATAATTGAAGGAAGCTTCTTAATCGTATCCTATGGCTAACAAACTAAAACTCACTAGGACTCTTACTTCGATCATTAACTCTAAAAAAATAAAAAAATAATTACTAAAGAAACACAAATAACTAAATAGATTCCTTATTATCCCTATTGAACCAAAACATAGGTTTAAGCTTGGTTCTTTCAGCCAAGGTTTTTAAGCAGGGTCAAGCAAATCCAACCAAGTGCGTGTAATTGCATCACACTTTTTTTGATAATGAATTGCATCACACTTTTTCTACCAAAAAAAATTGCGTCTAACTTTGACAATACAAAATGTGTAACCATGCCAATGTTTACAATGATTTCAAGACCTTTAATTCAAATGGGGCTTGTAGCCCACTTGGTGAAATTTTGAGACAAATAAAGCAAATAATTATTTAGTATAAATGATTCCTTTTCTATAGAAACACTTGTAATACAACCATCTAATTTATCCATAAATTTTGTGAAAACATTTCAAAGAAAGTTTTGGTTTGGAACTCTCTCTCTCTCTCTCTCTCTCTCTCAGACACACACAAACACATTCTTTGGTTTACACATATATCTACGGAAAAAATACAGTCATAATTAACGATCGTTAAAGATAAAATCAGCCATGATTGACTAGCTTAACACCCCAACTCATGTCCGCACAATGCTTTATATGATGGACAATTGCACCAGTATCAGTCCATGTTTTTATCTTGCAGTCATAAAAGGGAGGTGCATGGAAGCAAGGCTCAATTGACATGACCTGTCGACAAGGAGGATCAAGGGTTGTCTTGTTCCTTGCCTTATAGAGAATCCATGGTTCAATCCTCCTAGACCTTGAGCCACATACCCAAAAGTTGACCATGAGCTTATGATCAATACATCAGTCAAATTTAAGAGATACATTTCTACCCATGCCTTTTGGTTATGCATCTTCTTCCTAGTCTGTTGGTATTCTTCCTGGCTTGGCTGATACACTTCAATCATCTCCCCACTCACAGTTCACAGTTGGGTTTTCCCAGTACATGCTCCTTAATCTCTCAAAGTATCCAGCATTTAAAGATGTTATTAGAACAGTTTTAGACTTCTATTTTCTAGATGGATGGATTATGGATTTCTTCACATTGACTTTTGGAAGCACTTTCTCTTTTAGGGAACAAGTTAGGATCTGATCAAGAATGTGTTGGAATAGGCTATTGTAATACTCCGGCCCCATTAACCTTGCACAATATTATCCTCTTTGGCTCATGGGCCTCAAGGCTTAAAAACGAGTTATGTCATGTTAAGGAAGTTAGAGGTTATTAATTAGTATAGGAATCTCTCCCGATGTGAGACTAAAGTTTATATACCCTCACCGATCTCCCAAACGCCCTGGTACTAGCCGTATTCTTGATGGGGACACCTCACCGATCTTCTAGACGGGTCTGGTACTTGTTGTATTCTTGAGTCATTATACTTTCCTCTTTTTGGCACAACATCCCCACTGTGGCCCCACACGCTATCAGGGTCGGCTCTAATACCATTTGTAATCCCCCGGCCCTATTAACCTTGCATAATATTGTCATCTTTGGCCTATGGGTCTCAAGGCTTTAAAACGCGTTGTGCCATGTTAAGGAAACTAGAGGTTATAATTAGTTCAGAAATCTCACCCTAGGCGATGTGGGACTAAAGTTTGCACACCCTCATCGATCTCCCAAATCCCTTGATACTAGCCGTATTCTTGGTGGGGACACCTCACTGGTCTCCTAGGCGGGTCTAGTACTTGCCGTATTCTTGGGTCGTTATAGCTATTGTCAGTCTCAAAGATTCTGATCTAGATGCCTACCCTCTCATCAACTTTTTCTAAGTAGGCATGATACAACCTTGTAATCAACCCCTTTACTGAATTGGATGGGTGAAAAAGATAATGACCTAAGTGGTAGAAGACAGTGTCCTTTTCAAGGAAGAGTTTACTCAATTTTTGCTTAAAAGATGGGACTAAGAACAGAGATGGAACAAAGTAGTTGTCTGTCTTCAAATCAACCATGGAACCTTGTAGTTGTGGAGAAGGATTTGATCTTGATCACAAAAGAAATGCTTATCATAATCAATATAATCATGAACAAGATGGAGATACAAAAAGGGTGGAAAGGATGATGTTGAATTACTTGTAACATTATTTTTCAGCATATTTCCATAGCTATGGGATGATTTTTTTGTCAAAACTATTAAGCTGATTAAGGGGGAAGTCCACAATAAGTAGCCAAAATGTCTTTGGAAATGGTTCGCAGAACAGATCAGCCATGTCAGTCCCACGGTCAACAAGAAGCACTCTGTTGGTGAGAAGGGCATATAAGAATGCTGAAGCTATGGTTAGTATCCTGTTCCCCAAGCCACTAAATGAAATCCACACCATATAGTTACATTCAAATGGCTCATTGTTATGCTTGGACTTGAGTTGTTCCATGGTTTTGTTGTACGATATTGTATAGGGCCCACAACGTTTATGGAGAGCTTCATACTTTCTCAAACTAGAAAGGAGGTAAGAGGAAGGTTTGCGTGGTAATGCCTTGTGATATAAGAAGGATTGGTACCTACTTAGACAAGATGCTTTGTTAAACCCAACAGCAAGAAGACCACCAAGATGTTTATCCTTAGGTGAGTCAATTTTATGAGATGAAACATACTCCGGACCTGAAACTTGAAATGGAAAAAGAAAAAGAAAAAAATAACTATATTAAATAAGAACCACAATACTATTAAAAAAACAATCATAGAAAAAATTAAATGAATTTCATAGAAAAAATTAAATGAATTTGATGATGATTAACCTGAATTAGTAAATGGAATTTAAATTTTAACAAAAAAAAAAAGAAAAAAGTGTCAATAAATCTTATTGATTGATACTAGTTATCTTAGCTAATTCGTACTTTATAATCATATTTAAAATTACTATTACGTAAGCGGCCTCTTTATAAAAAGGATTCCTCTGTGGCCCACCCTCATAATACAACATAAACAAATATTGTGTCTAATCCGACCATTGGATAGAGAAGAGGGCATGGTTAGGATTAGCTAAGTACTAATTTTCGGAGCCTGGTTCAATCAAATACCCCTCATATATTCACATGCATCCTCATCTATGTTCTTACACATTTAATGTATTATGACCATTACTATGACCATTACTGGTGTTCACTGTCCAATAATTATTTTTTTCAAAGCTTTTTTTGCCACTCGGTGATCAGGGCTGAAATTTCATATATAAGCAGGTGACCATGAGGTCTTCATATATATAAAATTTTGGTTCCAATTGAGCAGCCACATAGCAGATATTTAGGACACCAAGGCCTTCCTATGTGGGTCATGCTCGTTGAACCTTCTCCGAATTATTTTATCATTTTGTAAGCCTTGAAATAATAGTATAAAATTATATTCAAGTAGATAATAACATATATTATCTAGCATTTAGAACGAAGTTAGATCTGTAACAGTATTGTAAAACCAAAAAGTGAGATTTTGCTCCCATTATAGATATGAATTTAGGCATAGATTAGAATTGATAAAATGAGCAAGAAATGCACGTTTTTAGATTATTCATTTGAAGGAAATAATTCCATCATGAAATTTGGATGTCATGATTCTTTTATATATATAAAATATTAATGTCATGATTAAGTTTTCACAACATTTATGGACTTTCATAAGTACTCATGTACCCATGATTCATCATGAGTAACTCAACATCCAGAATGCATTATAGAAACTAGCTTATATTGACTTTAAGTGTATTATGAAGATGAAAATAGACACAAACAAAACATGACAGCTTACTAAGATTTGGCATAATAAACATTAGACCAGTGGGTAAATAGGAGGGCGCAAGGGAGCATATTTAGCATATGTCAAGAGGGGGGCAGTGAGGTTTTTCGCACCCTACACAGTTTGGGAATTTCTTGAGCTAGACTGACAGGGTTCTTTTTTCCTTTAAAATATATACAATCAAATTAAAGAAAAATAATCATAATTAAATTAGTTCAATATTTTTTAGGCTTCCAAGGTTCCATCAAGGTAACTTCAATATGTATAGGATTCTTCATTTATCTAAAGTACGAAAATTTTTACTATAAAAGCTAATTACAGGTAAATTAGGTGACCACCGTAAAATAGTTGTTTAACCTTTCATCATCAAAATAATAGGAAAAGAAGGCAGATAGATCGTGTGGATCCTACACCTAAACACAAGAGCATATAAAATTATTGTTTCACTCATCAAGAAATCAAAAATTTCATTCAGGAAGGACCCCTATGTAGGCTCTCAATGGCCTCTGCGCTGGTGCAAAGATGACATCATCATACATTTGTCAAGCTTAATTTTAATTCTAAGTCCTTTATATATATATATATATATATATAAATCTATGTCTAACATATACATATTAAGGTTGGTGACGTCAGAAGATTATGTCATGGTTAAAATCATTATAAGACTTTCACTCTAATACCAATTGGTTCAATCCCGAGCTTCGAAACCCTATGTTTGGGTCACTATAGCCCACAAAATTGAAATAAAAGTCAAATTGTAGGTATAACAATGATTTTTAAAATAACTTAGGACATTTGTAAGAAGAAAATAGAATCAATGACCTATATGTAAATAACTTTAAAAACAAATGACTAAGTTAGAATTTCAAGAAGATAAATGAGTGAAACAAAAAATACTTTAGACAAAAATGATTTTTTTTTTTCTTTTATAATTTCAAAGTTTTGGTCTTATGTGCAAATGTCAACAGTGATCTTCACTTTAAAATCGCGAAGAGAATTTAAGAACCTAACTCAAATTCAAAAAGGGAGAATTATTTTCTTTAAAATAATTTTAAATTTGAAAATTTTGGTTATATTCATATCCTTCTCAAATATCACAAATAAAAACCAAAAATGTTATTTATTAAAATAATAAAAATTCTCTAACATTTACCTTGTCGGAAAGATTAACCCCAAATGTTATAGGTTGAATCACCCTAAAGAATACACCAAACGTACTTGATCTCAGGACTAAAGGAGCAAGCTCAATAATGTTTGATCCCAATTAATTGTCTTGCAAGTAAAAGTTTGAATAATTGACATTTATAATTGAAAGAAGTCTCCTAATCATATCCTAAATCTAATAAAATAAAACTAACTAGGACTCTTACTTCGATTATTCATTGAGTCTAATAAAAAAATTAAATTACAAAATAGTACAAATAACTAAATAGACCCCTAATTATCCCTGTTAAACCAAAACATAGGTTTAAGCTTGCTTCTTTTTGGCGGATATTTATGAGATTTTTGAGCAGGGTCAAGCTAGTCCAACCAAGTGCATGTAATTTTATCACATTTTTTTGGTAATGAATTGCATCACACTTTGACCAACACAAAATGTGGAACCATGCCAATGCTTATAGTGAGTTCAAGACCTTTCATTCGCATGGGACTTGTAGCCCTACTTGGTGAAATTCTGAGACAAATAAATCGAAGAATTATTTAGTCTAAATGATTCCTCTTCTATAGAAAACACTTGTAATACATCCATCTAGTTTACCCATAAACTTTATGAAGATATTTCAAAAAAATATTTGGTTTGGAACTCTCTCTCTTTCTTTCTCTCGCACACACACACACACATTCTTTGGTTTACATATATCTACGGAAAAAATACAGTCATAAATAATGATAAAGATAAAATCAGCCATGATTGACTAGCTTAACACCCCAACTCATGTCCTCACAATGCTTTATATGGGGGACAATTGCGCCAGTATCAGTCCATGTTTTTGCCTTGCAGTCATAAAAGGGAGGTGCATGGAAACAAGGCTCAATTGACATGACCTGTTGACAAGGAGGATCAGGGGTTGTCTTGTTCTTAGCCTTATAAAGAATCCATGGTTTTAATCCTCCTAGACCTTGAGCCACATACCCAAAAGTTGACCATGAGCTTGTGATCAATACATCAGTCAAACTTAAGAGATACATTTCTGCCCATGCCCTTTGGTTATGCATCTTCTTCTCAGATTGTTGGTATTCTTCATGGCTTGGCTGGTTCACTCCAATCATCTCTCCACTCACAGTTGGGTGTTCCCAATACATGTTCCTTATCTTCTCAAAGTATCCAGCATTTAAAGATGTTATTAGAACAGCTTTAGACTTCTGGTTTCCAGATGGATGGATTATGGATTTCTTCACATTGACTTTTGGAAGCACTTTCCCTTTTAGGGAACAAGCTAGTATCTGATCAAGAATGTGTTGGAATGGGCTATTGCCAGTCTCAAAGATTCTGATCTGGATGCCTACCCTCTCATCAACTTTTTCTATGTAGGCATGATAGAACCTTGTAATCAACCCCCATACTGGATTGGATGGGTGAAAAAGATAGTGACCTAAGTGGTGGAAGACAGTGTCCTTTTCAGGGAAGAGTTTACTCAGTTCTTGCTCAAAAGATGGGACTAAGAAGAGAGATGGAACAAAGTAGTTGTCTGTTTTCATAATCAACCATGGAACCTTATGGAGAAGGATTTGATCTTGATCACAAAAGAAATGCTTATCATAATCACTGTAATCATGAACAAGATGAAGATACAAAAAGGGTGGAAAGGGTGATGTTGAATTGTTTATAACATTATTTTTTAGCATATTCCCATAGCTATGGGATGATTTTTTATTAAAACTATTAAGCTGCTTAAGGGGGAAGTCCACAGTAAGTAGCCAAGATGTCTCTGGAAATGGTTCACAGAATAGATCAGCAATGTCAGTCCCACGGTCAACAAGAAGCACTCTATTGGTGAGAAGGGCATATAAGAATGCTGAAGCTATGGTTAGTATCCTGTTCCCCAAGCCACTAAATGAAATCCACACCACATAGTTACATTCCAGTGGCTCATTGTTATGCTTGGACTTGAGTTGTTCCATAGTTTTGTTGTACGATGTTGTATAGGGCCCACAATGTTTATGGAGAGCTTCATATTTTCTCAAACTAGAAAGAAGGTAAGAGGAAGGTTTGTGTGGTAATGTCTTGCGATATAAGAAGGATTGATACCTACTTAGACAAGATGCTTTTTCAAACCCAGCAGCAAGAAGACCACCAAGATGTTTATCTTTAGGTGAGTCAATTTTATGAGATGAAACATATTCCGAACCTGAAACTTGAAAATGGGGAAAAGAAAAAAGTAGAAATTTTAGCTATAGTGAATAAGAACCACAATACTACCAAAAAAAAAAAAAAAAATTGATAGAAAAAAATAAAATGAATTTGATGATGATAAACCTGAATTAGTAAGTGGAATTTACATTTAACAAAAAAAAAAGTATCAATAAATCTTGTTGAGTGATACTAATTTTCTTAGCCAATTTATATTATTCAAAATTATTATTATGTAAGCGGCCTATCTATAAAGGGATTCCTCTGTGGCCCAGCCTCATATTACAACATGAACAAATGTTATATCTATTCCAACCATTGGATAGAGAGAACATGGTTTGGATTAGCTATGCATTAATTTTCAGAGCCTGATTCAATCAAATACCCCTCATATATTCACATGCATTGTCATCTATGTCCATGCACATCAAATGTATTATGACCACTACTGTTTACTCTCCCATAGTTTTTTTTTTTTTTTTTTTCAAAGCTCGTTTTGCAACTTTGTGAAGGCTGAAATTTCATATATGAGTAGGGGATTCAAGTACATAAAATTTGGATCCCATTTGCGCAGCCATATTGCAGATATTTAGGACACCAAGGCCTACCTATGTGGGTTGTGCTGGTTACATGGCCTCCTCATTCAACCTTTTCAGAATTATTTTTTCATTTTAGAAGCTTTGAAGTAATAGTATAAAATCATATTCAAGCAGATAATGACATAGATTATCTAGCATTTGGAACAAAGTTGGATCTGTAACTACATTGTAAAACAAAAAAGTGAGATTTTGCTGCCATTGTAGAGATGAATTTAGGTATAGATTGGAATTGGTAAAATGAGCAAGACATGCACGTTTTAAATTATTTATTCGAAGGAAATAATTCCATCATGAAATTTGGATCTCATGATTCTTATAAAGAAAATAATGTCATGATGAAATTTGGATCTCATGATTCTTATAAAAAAAATAATGGATGTCATTATTAAGCTTCCACAACATTTATGGGGTTTCAAAGGTACCCATGCATCGATGATTCATCCAGGGTAGCTTAATATCCATAATACATTATAATGACCAACTTTTATAGACTTTACATCTATTATGAAGACGAAAATAGACACAAACATAACATGACAGATAAGCAGGGCATGTTTTATAATAGGGCAAGAGAACCTTTCCTATCTTGCGTATTAAACACTAGACCAGCGGGCAAATGAGAGGGTGCGAGGGAGCATATTCAGCACAAGTCAATGGGTGCAGTGAGATTTTTTCGCAGCTACACGGTCTGGACATTTCTTTCTCTAGACTGACAAGTTTCTTTTTTGCTTTAAAATATATAAAATCAAAGGAAAATAATCATGATTAGACTAGTTCAATGTTTTTGGGTTTCCAAGGTACCATCAAGAGTAGCTCAATATCTAGAATGCTACATGCATATACATGCGACTTTAGTGTCAATTGGGTTCTCTCATTTCTCTAAAGCTTGAAAACTTCTACTATTGGAAGAAAGTTGGAGGTGGCTTAAATAGTTATTCAGCCTTTTCTCATTTTAAATAAAAAATGGCAGTTTTCTATCCAAGAGAGGCCTTTGTGCTACAGACACATGGGACACACAATTACCACGTTGCCCCTCTTGGGAGGTGCACCACTGTGTATAATTGAGCACAGGGCCTTCTCGTGGACAAAAAATACTTGCCCAAAAAAAAATTAGAAAACGAAGAATAACAATCAAATGGTATCCAAAAGAAAGCCCCATAGTTCATGTTCTGATGATCAATTAATATAACAACAACAAAATAAACAACCTAATCAAATAAAAAGGACTTTCTTCAAAATTATTAGAAGCGAAATAATGCTTCTCCATGATGCGAGACTGTTTAAAGCAATAGACATCTGAGAATAACGCGATTCAAATTTAAAATAGAAGAAATAACTATGTTCCCTTCACCCATGGTGAAAAGAGACTCTTCAACCTTGAGATCTGGCCCTTTGATTGGACTTGAGAAAGGTATTATTTACATCAAAGAATAGGGCTGGGATTAAAGGAAACACTCATCCTTCATAGAGTCTAACCACTGGGTTAAATCACCAATGGTGAAGGGATTCTCTCCTTAACATCTATGAATGGAAAATTAATCCTAGAAATAATGATCCAAAAAAGAATCAACACTAGAACCACCAAACTTCAATTTTTTCCTTATAAACAAATTTTTAAGTACCTTTTTCAGCCCCCATTTTGAAATCCTTTTCTTCCACAGATTCCTGGATTACATCCACAGGAGGGTACCGAACTGATCAAAGGAAGAGGCAATTGAGGATAAACATAAATTTCCATCTAGATAATGAAATAATTACTGATCAGAGAAACTAAATCTAACTAAGCAAGTACCTTCTTCAGCTTTCATTTCTAAAGACCTTGCCTTGGCAAATCCACTAACTCCACCCCATGAAGGTACTCCATAAAGATAAATAACAGAAACTGTAATCAAAACTGTAAAAATCATCCCCACCAACTTCATAGTCATGAAGAACCCAACTGATTTCTTCTCTGCAACTCCTCGAGAAACACTCTCATTTCTGTGATCTATAGGATTTGATGTAGATAAATGAGCCCTATACCTCTTGATATCCATCAAAATAATCACTTTCACTCCCACATCAAGAAGGTGTTGAAAGGAGATCCTATTTATGAAAGAGGGAGATGAGATGAGTTCATAAGTGGAAAGTGAAAAAGAGTATCAAACATTAAATTGAATGGAGAAATATGGAATATATTAGAGTCGAAAAAAAGGGTACATGAAGAAGTAAGATTCCTTCTCCACTCATGGTTTTCCCGGTAACCTCTGTCCTCTCCTCTATATTGTTTTGCCATTTGGCCATGGGCAGTGGGCAACTGCTTAATAGCCAAAGAAAACTGATGGATTTCTTTTGCCACTGTCTGAGTTTCAGTAACGGCTCCTTAACCCATTAAGATACGTGACTCTTTTTTCTTTTTCTTTTTCGACTTGCGACTCATTCAACCCTTCACAAAACTGTACTTCAGAGTCCAGACAATCCAAATGGTTGAGTGGGTTTCATTTTCAGGAATCAATATGTAATTTTCAGAAATTGATGGATTGTCTGTGTATGCTGCGTAGGAAGCTGTTATTTTTTCAGATATCCTCAATCGTAGAGTACTTTCAGCAATATAAATTTTGTATACTGCTGTGCCATGCTAGGGTGCGTTATAGAGGAGCCCGATCCATTCTTGACCTGAAAAGTCAGTCCCTGATGTGTAAGATTGATGGACGCTGTCCACTCCTTGGCTTCGAAAGATACACTTTAAAGGGAAAATAAAATGTTATCAATTTCGAAATCTAATTTTGATATCGAATAATAAATGGGATTGGATAGCTTGGGATAGTGGGATTTCCCAGCTGTGGATCCAGAACTGACAACACCTCTTTCAAAGTTTTTTCTGTTTTTGGGGAGTGAAGATGAGAAAAGCTTGAGCTTAGTGCACCACAGCTTCACAAACTGCACTAGCCAGTTGTCAGTTCATAATTTAATTTAATACCATACTATAAACCAAGCTGTCATGCCAATTTCAATGGCTGGCCTATATTCATCTCTTTAATGGGGTATTATGCATTCTAATGGTATTGAGAAGCCCTGATCAGTCGTTATCAAAAAGAGAAGCCCTGATCAGTGCAAAACAGTAAGGGAAAAAAAAAAAATTCTACCAAAAAAAAAAAAAAAAAAAAGTATTCTCTATGAGCAATAATGATAAAAAACTCACATAATAATGGCAAGAGATATCGTTGCTTGATCGCACAAGACCAATGAGAGCAAGCACTAGGCCACCAACATGAATGAATTTTTTAATTTCATAGTGGATGAGCTAGTAATTTTAAGAACAAGATCGTTTCAAGTGCGTCAGCCCCTCTAAAAGATGTTAGGCAGTTAGGAGGCACTTGGGTGTGTGCCCACCGGGTCCTGCCAGCCGTCAGGTGCATGCTGAAAGGGCTGGCACACTAGAGAAGATTTAGATCCATAATTTTAGATGACCCTATATCTGCGATCAGGCAACTTTGTTTTTCCCATATAAAAATTAGCGGCACTTAGCGGTTACAGATTAAAAAAAAAAAAAAAAAAAAGTCTTGGCCTTAAAGATGATTTTTCAGCCACATGGAATCTAGCTACTTGGCAATAAATCCAGCTTTGTAAGAATCCATTATATATATTTACATAACCTCTATAGTAATGAGTAATGACTCAAGTCCAAATCTAAATGCATAACATCATGGAGAGGAATAAGAAAGCTTTAAAACAAGGGGTCCATGAATTTGAACTCTCTTTAGGAATAGCTAATACAAAGAGGTAATTAGTAACTAAATTTGGTTTGAAAAATTGATATATTAGCCAATTTTAATATGGCCAATATAGATATCAAAAAATTCGGTGGTTTGAAGGCATTCAGAAATGTTTGTGGATAAATCCTTCTCATTCTCCATCATCATCATCATTATTATTATTTTAATGCCAAGGTGAGCCCACCACTATGGCAGTCCAGAGGGAGATTCGGCGTCCGATGGGGCCTGTGGGGGAATTAAAGGTGATACTTCGACTGAACACCCAGTCGTTTAGGAGAGGACTCAAACTAGAGTACAAGCCTCGAGCTAAGTTTCAACAAGCAAGACACGAACAAATCAACCAAGTTGGTTGTCCTGCCCCTAATTATTTAGGTCTCTTAACTAAATCTGTTTCAACTGTGTCTACTTATTAGATGTCTGTGTCTCATGTTCCCTCTTCTATTTGTAGTATTTGGGCCTCTGATTTCTTGGAATACCTGTCACCCTAGGTATCTTACTGGTCTAAGATTTTGGGTTTCTGCAATCCATGATAAAGCCCCCTTAATTAATTTAGCTTGGAGATTGTTGTTTAATCCTCAGAGTTTATGGGCTCACGTTATCAAAGCTAGATACTTTCCAAGATCTTCTCTTGTTTTTGGAAAGGATCCTTAGTGTAGAATAGCCTAACTCAAGTTACGAAAAAAAACTCTCTGCCATGGGTGTGGTGGTGCGACGAAGATCTGATGGTCGACACGGCATCGAGGCATGTACAGATGTCATCTCGGTGGTTGGATCCCCGCCGCACCGCGGCACCTGCGGCAGAGGATCATCTTCCCTCAAGTTATTCCATTGCTTAAAAAACTGGTTTTTGAGATAGTTGGAGTTGGTGAGGTTGTTCCTCTATGTGATGATCCTTGGATTCCATTACTTACTGATTTTATGATACCTTCTGTTTTCCATGTTAATAATGTATAACATTTTCTTTGTTAACGAGTTGTTGGTTGGTGATTGATTACCTGGTTCATCTTTAATTTTGTTCTCAAAAATGAATACGGTAATAGCACTATGGGGAAAAAAAAAATCTGGCAAGTTTTATGGAAACTGAAAATACATCCTAGATTTAAGCTCATTTTCTTTAGAAATTTTTACATAGAGGAATTATTACAAAAGATAAATTGACCAAATTTTCCTCAATTGATCCTGTTTTCTCTCTTTGTAAACCTGTTAATAAGTGAGATTGGCACCTTTTCCTACCGTACAATGTTTCTAAATACATTTAACCAGCTGATACATGGATCAAAATCCTCTGTGGTGAACAAATGGGGAGGAGACTGGTAGTGATGCCTTCGGCACTTGGCACCTATAATAGGACAGGTGGAATTGCATCCTCAGACAGTTCCTCAGATCTGACCCATGTAACCCTTTGAGCTAAAACGGGTCTACTCCATTATGACCTGTTTCCCTTGAAATTCGAAACTTAGGGTTATTTTGCTTCCATTTCTTCTTTTTCTCTGCAATTTGTCCCATTTGTGTCACACCCCACCTCCATTAGGCCAAGGTATGCGGCACTGGATATTCATATCCAATCAGTTTAATCCTCTAGGATCATAGATGCAGTATTCCAATCCATAAATGCCTTCGAAATCACAACTAAAATCAGAGCACTCATATAAAATTATATAAATATTACCGATGATCCACTACATGATATGTCACAATATACAAGATCAATTTGTCAACAAACCGCAAGTATAATATTTACATCCTACATATTTCATAAATAATTATATCATAAGAAATAGCTAAAATAACAGAAGTGAAGTCCATCAACAACCCAACGTCTCGTAGACACAAGTCTCATAATTGCCACCGAAGCCCCAATCCTGCCTCAGCACTGATTCCACCATTTAAAAAGGATGCAACAAATGGGGTGAGTTTTCACGAAGCCCAATGAGGGGTGGACATGCATAATAAATCATAAATATAATAATAAAATTTTACAAGATAAAATGAATATACATAGGATGCAACATAATGGAACAATTAAAGTTAAATGAGTGCAATTATGAATAAATGCAATTATGATCCAGATAATTATTACACAACTCTATCCACTAACTAATTAAAATTAGGGTATGAGTACTATTGTGACATAAGGGATATATGTTACTTGCAAGTCAGGAGTCTGCAAGTCTCGAAATCCTCCACATCGATCACCCCGCAAACCCCTAATGCTAAAGGGAATGCAAAATTACGTATGTGAAGGATTCACTACTAAAGAGCCAAGATCGCATGGAAGCTTTGCACTTGTGAAGTTTCAGATAATGATTGAAATCCTCCTATTAATTGCTTGCGTATGATTGTCCCTACAAATAAGACGATCCGAATTGCTTTTGTGAATATCGACTATCAAATACACCGTTGGCTTCATCTCCCATTCAACGGCTTTATGCATGATCATGATAATGCACAAAACCTTTTACCAAAAATTAAGAATTCTAAGCTTAAGAAATGTTCAATTGACAAGTTTGAGAAAACAAATATTATGCCATAAAATTAACAATAGACAAATTTTTCGATTCAAGAGCAGCGTTGCACCATAGACACAAGGCGTGCATAAGGGCGCCTCTTGAGGCGTTGGGCGCCTGGTGCGTTGGTGCGAAGGCCGCTTTCGAATAAAAGACACTTGCTCGATGTGTACAAGTCAATGTTTATTTCTTTCTTTAAAAAATTACAATTTCGTTGTCAGAAGGTATGGCTGTGGACAGACTACAGCCGGCTTAGCTGCAGGACCAAACGATGAGCATAAAATAAACCCAGCACAAGGATTACAGGTGTCAAGCATTGGCTCATCCTCTCATTTTGCCGGGATTTTTAAATTTGTTCCCATTCCCTCTCTCTCTGACAAGTGACTTGTGGTAGACACGAAAGAGTGAGGCTTTGAGCGATTGGTGAGGAGAGAAAGAGAGAGAGAAGAAGAAGAAGAGAGATATGGCGACAGCAGCTTCGTTGTGTTCGACTGCTATTCAATCCCAAATCAATGGATTTGGTGGGGGCCTTAAGCTCCGAAGGTCATCTCTCCCTACTCCTAACTCGGTCACATCGATAAGGTATCTTCCTAATTATCTCCATTCCCTCTACTTTTCTGGGTGTTTGGTTTTGCGGGTCTTGGGTGTTTAATGATATATTTGGTAGAGCCACTGGATACCCATTTTCTTTGCTGGATGTCTATGAAGCCTAACGAAGGAATTTCTTTATGACTTGAATTTTAGGTTGTTCGAGTTAGAATATAGTGATATTTCTGGGAGAAGAAACGTAAAACTATTGAAACTCTGTTCTACTCCAGTTACTGTTATAGAGATTGAGTTTTTAATTTAGGAGTAAAAAGAAGTTAGAAGTTAAATTATGCAAACTGTTGGTTGAATATGGATGAATGGGATTTGAATATGCAAAGGAGGATTTATATATAAATAAAAGGATCTTACCTTGGTTTCGTATAATTGGGATATTGGGCTCTCTGAATTGCATTTTTTGTATTTGGGATTATGACAAGCTGAACTTAAAATAATGTAATTAATTTTTATGTGGCCTGTATAAGATGATTTATGTCCTTTAATGTGGTCTACTGGTTCACATCCCAGTTTTGATATCATCATGTTGATTTTCTTTGTTCAAATTTCAGAAGAAAGTATCAGGTGACAGTGAAGGCAACATCCCGCGTTGATAAGTACTCTAAAAGCGACATCATTGTTTCTCCATCTATTCTCTCCGCCAACTTTTCCAAGTTGGGCGAACAGGTTTACTTTTTGAACTGTAATTTTTCAATTTCTAGTTCGAGATTTTGTGTGATATAATCGAGGGAAAATTTTTGACTTATTGGGTTACCTATGGTGATAGTTTCTTACTTATTTGATCAAGTTTGTTAGTCAATCAAGGCATTTTATTTTTGAAGAAAGATTTATTGGATTGCCAACCTGGTCTCCCTTAGTCATTCCAGAATCTAACGATAGGTATTCTTTCATGCTTCAATAAGTGTAATGTTCTTCTACTAATTCTTTTTTCTTGATTGAAGTGGACTTCCTTTGGATTAAAGTAGGTGCCAGCATTTCTTGGCACTATATCACTTTTCATCGAGTTCTGGAATTCGCTAATGCTGTGTTTGTTACTTTGTTTAAGTGTTTGTTATATGTTTTTTGTTCTTCAACCTATATATTAGGAAGCAAAATATATGAAAGCAAAAAAACAATTAAAAACCTTAAAAAGAAAAGATAACAAGCACAGCATCAGTATTCTGGTATTCTTCCTTTTTGTCTGACTACTAATATAATTCAACACTATTAGTGACGTTTTCCCCTTCCTTCCATACCTATATATTCCTAATTTATCAAAAGAAAGATAAGTTGGGAAAAGAACGAGGAAATTCATTTATAACATGCCCATGGATGATCTATTTCGATTCTCATTTTAACTAGGTCAAAGCAGTGGAGGTGGCAGGATGTGATTGGATTCATGTTGATGTGATGGATGGCGGCTTTGTACCAAATATTACAATCGGGCGGTTGATGCCTTGCGCCCAGTGACTGATCTTCTGTTGGATGTACATCTGGTATTCTTCTTCATTTGTCCCTCCTTTTTTTTTGCTACAAGGCGCATTGGTCCATGATCTGAATTCTGGAAAAAAAATGTAGTTGATTGAATCCTTATTAGATAAGATTTTCTCTAATCTGAGACAAACCTTTTAGATGATTGTGGAGCCTGAGCAGCGGGTGCCAGATTTTATCAAGGCCGGGGCAGACATTGTCAGTGTTCACTGTGAGCAAGCTGCCACCATACATTTGCATCGGACACTTGATCAAGTAAGATCTAGCTCTGGATTTCAGGAATATTCCTTTTCTTGAATGGCTCCAGGGGTGAGGGTGAGTTAGGAGAAAAAGATACTTCATCTTTATTTAAAGGGCAGAGGTTTTCCTTTCTTTTGCGTTATGCCTATATGGAACATTTTCTGCACACATTTGATGCATAGGCCCCACTTGGATGGGTTATAATTACAAAAGCATTGCAAATACCACAAATATAAGAGTTCTGACTGTCCAATTTATTGTTTTTTTTTTTTCAGATTAAAAACTCCTCATTGTTTCTAAACATTCTGACAATTGATTAATGTATCCCATGGATATAATTTTAGTGTTCTATTCCATTTGGGCTGGGTGATGCTTAGGATGTTGGAAACAGTCCGATATCAGTTAATCGAGACCTTGGATTTGGGTCTATACATTTGGGAGGTATCTCCACTTACGAGCTTAAGCTTTTAATTTGGAAGGTTTAACATGGTATCAAAGCACCATCACTCGGTCCTCCCTAATGGAACTGCCACGCGATTGACCACCAAAAAAGAGGGGCAACACGTGAGGGACTGAGTTGGGAATAGTCCCACATCAGTTAACTAGGGCCTCAGATTTGGGCCTATATCTATCTCCCCTTATGAGCTTAAGCTTTTAGTTTGAAAGCTTCAACAGAGGATTGCCTAAATAAATTATGCATCATGTAGTATGCTTTCATAATTTCTTTTGAAATGTCTAGAAGATGCTTGAAGGGGTTACAGATTTTCTTGTCGATCCGCCATTTGGTATAGTGTTTGTTCAGCTCCCATGTCAGCAGCTGTTGGTATCTATGGACTTTGGGGCTATTGGAGGCTGAAATATCGTACAGAATCCATGTCAGAGTATTTATTAGTATTGATTAGACAAGATCCTATGACATTCACTTGACCCATTTTGGTGCCACCACTGGTTCTTTTATGAGGAGATCCGTGATTTGAAGGTTCACACTAGTTTGAACCTATGTACAGTTACTAAACACTATGGTCCCTAAGCAACTCAAACAAGAAGGCATCTGTAGAAAAGGAAAGGGGGCGGGGGGAGAAGAGTTGAAGAAGTAAAACAAAGAAAGCTTAGCTAATTCGTAAGGTTTTGGTTACAGAGAGAAATAGCTTTAGTTTCTTATTTGCTTTGATCTTGTTATTCAAATTTTCTGTTCTGCGCACCCCACCCCCTTCCTCTAAAAAAAATTGTAAGCATATTTGACACACATTTACCCGCTTCTTATGATTCAGATTAAGAGTCTAGAAGCTAAAGCTGGAGTCGTCTTAAACCCTGCTACCCCTCTAACTGCCATAGAATCTGTTCTTGATGGTAATATTTATATACAGTAACAGTTTAAAAGTGCCTTTGATGATTTGTAAGTGAAGGGACTGATCCTCCTTTGCTTATGTTCTTCTGAAACCTTGATGTACTTTTCTTGATCAAATAGTTGAAGTTTCATTTAGTTTCGAAAATGGTTTGTTAAATTATTTACCTTCCAACCTTCCCCTTACCACCTGAAAAAATCAAGTCTGAAGATTATTATATAAACCTTGGCTTAGTTATATAAACCTTGGCTTAGGTTCATACAACTCTTAACACGTCAAAAGTTCCTGTAAAAATGTCTTCTTTATTTTTTTTATTTTTTTTTATTTTATAATTTTATAATTATCTTTGCCAATATGATGTTTTAAATACCCAATTACATTGGGACTTATCTAGCCTATGGTTATGGAGTTGACCAATTTGTCTTTTTTACATGTGCAGTGGCTGACCTGGTGTTGATTATGTCTGTCAACCCTGGATTTGGTGGACAGAGCTTTATTGAGAGCCAAGTAAAGAAAATCTGTGACTTGAGAAGGATGTGTGCTGAGAAGGTAATAAAAGACGTGAATTTTCCGGAGTCATTATTCCACTTTTTAATTTGGAGTTCCAGTCTAATTGAACCGAAATAGAGTAGAAAGCCATCTTGAATATATGGTCACTTCCTTATTCAGGGTGTGAACCCATGGATTGAAGTTGATGGTGGAGTTGGTCCAGAAAATGCATATAAGGTATGTCTTTAATAATGTCCTTTTCCATTTTTTTCCTTGCTGGTGCTGGGCTTCTTTCCATTTTTTTTCTCTGCACGGATCCGTGTAGCCAACCTCATTGTTGGGATAAGGCTGAGTTTGTTGTTGTTGTTATTGGTTGAGAGAGAGAGAGAGAGAGAGAGAGAGAGAGAGAGAGAGATGGCTTAGCTTATTCTAACAGTATGTATTCCTATTATATTAGCATATATGTACTAATTTGAGAAAATGATAAAAAGAAAGTAAGTTTATGTATTGTATCTACCAACTGTTTTGGCCTAGCTTTTTTCTGGACTTTGATGCTGTAAAGTAATATTTTAGGTTGTTTTAACCTGTTTGGGTTGTTCAACCTTTTTTTTTTTCCATTAGTTAAAAATATATCTCACACACAAACACGAACATGCATGCACCACAGACATGCATCGGGGGGTGGGGGAGAAAAAAAAAAACTTATTATACTATACATTCATATCAATTTTCAAAAATTGGTGGGTTGAACTTGCTTCTGTCTTCTCTGATTAACATTAATTTTTATCTTAGTTTCGCAACTTATTCTTTGTGTACCACTGTCTACAATTACGACCCATGCTGGCAGGTAATTGAAGCTGGAGCCAATGCTTTGGTTGCTGGTTCTGCTGTATTTGGAGTTAAAAGTTATGCTGAAGGTATGAATTCATTCTCTCTACTGGATTGGTTTTTCCTTTCTCCCCTCTTTTTTTTTTGGATAAAATAATTCCTACTGAAATGTTGCTTAGGATATCTTATTCTTATTTTTTTGTTTTTTCCTGATAATTTTCATAAAATTCAAATTGATTGCATACATGGAAATATACGCATGAAAGTGTTTTGAATCTAAGCAACTGTATTGCAGCTATAAAAGGGATAAAGACCAGTCAAAGGCCTGTAGCAGTTGCAGTATAAAGTTTTAACAAGCCAGTATATAATGCTGCATTCTTCACTTCCATGTAAGTATCTTTGTTAATACATTCAATAATTTCAATGATTTTGTGAGTTGTACCTTCATTTTTGCGATAATTTTGAGTTATCTTGGTATTCATTTGGCTATATGTTATAAAATGGTTAAAGTCAAAATAGCAATATACCATTTGTAGGACAAGTATCCTTGTTCCTAGAAAAAGAAAAGGAAATAACTCTCTTTGTTCATATAATGGCTGCATTATGCATTACACATTTATCATGCTTCTTAAAGAATTTAGGATTTTTTTTTTTTTGTGGAGAAATAAATTCATGGTTATTGGGCTTAATTATATGTGCATTCTTCATATCTATTGTCTGCAATTTTGGTGAAAGATTCAAAGATTGCAAAAAAAACCAATGGAATTTGCGCTTGAGAGGGGTTCTTGAACTCTCTTGGGAAATATTCATAGTATGAAATAATTTTGGTGATATGAAGATGATATATCGGCCAATATTCAATGAATTACAAGACATTGTGGGAAATTAAGCTAATGATATTTAATTTTTTAACAAACTTCAGTCGAAATTCTCAAATAATGCTTGAAATAACAGGTCAAACAGAGTATCCCTATGTCCATGTCGTCCTTATAAATTGTGGCAAAGAATTAACCATTTAGAAAAGGAAGAAGGCAGAGAGTAGTTCAGGGTCAGAATTGTGAAAATATTATTATGTAATTTTTTGACAAATATAACAAAAAGTTGTGCCCATTTATACTAATAATCTAGTTCATTTCAAAGACATGATCGTTCTATGAACATTTAACAAAAGTACTATGATCAAAATAACAGAAGAGTTTTTCAAAAATAATATTTCTGGATATATAATAAAGGGGAAAAGAAAGCTACCCGCTTGTGTGTATCTACACCTAGACCTAGGCGGATGCAAAGTGATTGCACTCCCCCCCCCATGCCCCATGTGCTGAAGATACCTCCCCGCAGCATCCCATTGATATGCGTGCTGGTGCAGTGTTTGCGCAAGCAGGTAGTGTTCTCTTGCCCTATAATGAATAAGTGAACATTGTAATATTGTTCACATATCACAAACACAACTGTTATTTCTTAGGGAGTTTTGAGTCAAAAGCCTTTGATTATCTCTTGTAACATTTTTTTTTTTTGCAAATTCATTGGAAAAGTCTAATAAGACTTTTTCACCCTGAGAAAATATTTACGCCATTTTGAAATTTCTCGCAAGTGTCAACCAATGTTCTGAAAACTAGCCTGTCCACCAACCATAATGAAGCCAAGTCACTGCTCAGTTTTTGAAAAGACTGGATTGGGCTGACTCAAACAGGTTTCGAGGCATCTGTTAAACATCTCTAAACCATACGTTTTTTGATATGCATCAAGACATTGCTGAAGTTTAGGGAAGGGGTGAGGCTGGTATGTGTAAACATGTTCCTGCTACCCAACAAATTAACCAGTCCATTTGGATGTTCCATTGACATTGTTGACAGATTTGAATCAAGGTTTAGGTTCAGCGGATCTGTCTGGGCCAGGCAATTCCTAATTTCCTATACCTCTAGTTTCAAAATTTCTCATTTTGAAAGACTGAAATTAGTAATGAATCACAAACATTGGTCATTTATACCCCAAGGGAGTGGCTCAGTTGGTAAAGACCAGCTCCTTGTAATAAAGAGATCAAGGGTTCAACTTTCCTTGGGGCCTACCTAAAATTTTTTTTTTCTTAGATGTCAATCACATGCAAAGTGAATGCAAGCACTATGCCAACTTTCACTAGTAATCTGAGCTTTTAAAATTACAAAAATATAAAACATGGCATGGCCACTTACCTCATCCCCTCCTTTATATATTTATGTGATTTGTTAAATGCTCATATTTCGTTAGATTGATTTTCTTTCTTGGACATTCTTAGACAATTGTTATAAAATTTCTGCTAATAGAAATTTCACATTATTTTTATATGCTTTCAAAGTGGTGCATATATGTGATCTTTTGAATTAGGTGTAGGCTTTCCCACACTATTGTGACTGCTACATTGTTGTGGTTCCATTCTTTTATATTACCTAATGCGCCAATTGTTTCTCTTCATGTCTTCAGATAAGATATTGCACAAGACCAAATAAAATTCATACTTTGTACAGGTACATTTGTTAAAAATCTGTGGTGATCTGTAAAATAAAGAGTTAAAGTGGTCTCTAGAAACCAGAATTCACATTGGTGTGGGGTTAGTGTAGCATATCTTGTCTAGTGATCTCATAATTTAAAATAATTGTCCACTAATTTTCTTCTTCACTTGTTTTAGTCCAATTAATTTCTTACCTGCAGAGCGAACAAAAGCGCACTATAGAGACTTGGGCAGGTCCTAGACCTGCATCTTTGTATAGATGACTGTCATCAGTTTTTCTAAGATTGTGAGAATGGTATGAAATGAAGGCACTATATGGAGTTGCTACAAATATATTATTGTCCTTTGTATCTACAGTTGAAGGCATTTTATTTGTAAGAAATGCTGAAGATACCAATGATTGGAAGATTTTAATTTTAGGCTTTAGAAGGGTTGGCAATTGATCAGGTTCATTTGGGTTAGTGTTAAACTTGTTCTAATAAAAATGTCTCAAAAACTCTGGTTCTAATAGGATCGACTCCACAACTGAACTGAACTGAACCCTAGTCATGCTGATGGGATAGGCTTATTGATTTGACTCAGTATAGGAAGGATACAGATTGTGGATGAACGCAGAAAGTCTCTGATTCTAATGGTACTTGATGTGGTAATTCTAACAATTGGAATAAATAGCTCTAGGATAGCATTAACCATGTCAAATTTTAGGACATAATTCAATCAAATATCCTCCCATGTATATTGGTATACTTGTATATTTTAGTCATCTGTGTCTGTCATGAACCCCTCTGTGATCCCTAGATTTTCAGAGTTTTAGTTTGCCACTCGGTGTGTTTGGGCTGAAACTCAATTCATAGGCTGGGCACCTTGAAGTCTACTTGTCCACATAACTTGGGCCCCATCTTATCTGCCACGTGGCAAAAACTTGAGCAATCATCACAAGCTTATCGAGATGGCCTTGTGTAGGTAACTTACCCCCATTAAATGATTTGCAATCATCCCATTGTTTATAGATATAATTTGACCAAAAATTGAATGCATATTTCATTCAACTTTAAAGGCAATATGGTCTCCTTGCATTCCAGCGAGGTGGCTGCCTAAAATGATCAATTGTTTGACCTCATCTACCCATTCATGTGGAAGTTTTGCTCCAATAACCAATTGGCTCTTAAAAAAAAGGCCATTAATTGCACAGCTGTAATCTCCGGTCCTCCCTATTCACTGTGGCCTCAGGAAAACTCGATCTTTTTTTGGTCTTTTAATTTTTACGATAATTTGCTCTCAAATTCCGTAGTTTATACCGACTGAATACAAAATCACTTCTTCCATGATGGGATTTAATTTGACCAAAATACCCATGGATTTACAAGGGATCATCCAGCACCACATTTTTTTTTTTGGGGGGTGGGGGTGGTGTTGGGTTGGGGTTGTTGATGGTTGATGTAGGAAACGTCAAATTCATCAAGTAGAAGTTAACAGAAAATGTATATGTATAAAGGTGTCAATAATTTTTTAAACCTTCTACCAAAAAGAAAAAGGCTTTTTAAACTAGACTGGATGGACTGTCAAACCAGGTTAGACCAGGATCAACCGCTTTTTTGGTTCATTTGGGATGTAGAATAGACTATTACAAGGTGGAATTATACAGTCAATTTTTATTTATTTATTTATTTTTTTTTTGGGATAAAATGGAACAAAAAGAGGAAACTTGTAGATGTAAGAGATGGGTAGGCAATCTTAATGTACTTGTCCTTCCCTAAAGAATTCCTTCTGTATACCAGAATACATGTGAGGTTGGAGAATCCCAAGCTATTTAACATTGAAAAGTACTGTTTCATAAAAAATAGGCAGATAACAAGGAAAAGTGGGATCCCAATTTTAAGGCTTGCTAAGTTGCTTCAAACAGAAGCTTTGGTTCTACCTAAAGAAAATGTGAGATAAAAGGTCCAATGGTTTGGAATTCTACTCCTAGATAAATGAAGATTGTTCAACTGGAATTCACAATTGTGTAGTTAGGTTATCTCTTCACTTGGCTGGGGTCAATGATTCAAGTGGATCCAAGAAGATGATGTAACTCATGAATGAGGGCCCGGCATTTTGCTTGATGCAGAAGATACTCTATTATTGGTTAGGTTAGTCTGTAAGATTAACACTCCAAGGACTTACATATCCACCATGTATGCTAGTGAAAATGTACTGATCTGCTTTCTATGAAAGCCTCTTCATTCAAGACAAGAATTTCAACTCATTCATCATTTTATATTTTTTATGGTCTGTGTTTGCAGATGTAACGTTAATACATGAGTCCACTTTTGTAGCAAGTGGTGAGGTGCGATGAACATCGACCGACTGAGACACCCGTCCCAAAGGGCTCCCAATCACCTAATGTTCACTGCATTGGTGCGGCGGCTGCCGACAATTTTCACAAGTCAATACATATTAATTTTCAGATATAAAATTGTGGTGTAGAATCTTTGCAGTTCCCAACTTCCAACCTAGATATTTTGGAAGTTTTGAATCTAATTGATTTGATCTCAGGTGCATCACTATTATGCCTGGTGGGCCATTTTTAAAGGACCACAGCACTAGGGTGTAGGACAGATATGATGAGACAATAAGATAGTTAACTTCTATTCTTTCCTTTTATATATCATATTTGGTATGAGGCTAGACTTTTTTTTTTGGTAAGATTTATGAGGCTAGACTACATCTCATTAACTACTTTCATTTGAAGGATGATGGGATGTGAGACTCTAAGCTTCCATTGCTGTGGACAGGATAAGATGATTGAGTGGAGGGTTTCATTACAGAGGTCTCTATCCAAAGCTTTATTCATTGAAGAATCTCATTAACAGGGCCAATGAGAGCTTCGTCTTTTCTTCTTTTTTCTTTCCCTTTCCTTTTCTTCAACTTACATGTGTTGCGACCTCAAATAAGTGGGGAGGGTTGGCAGCCTCACTACAGTAGTACAGTGTCCATTGTTACTGTTACTGGAGGTCCTGGTGGAGGAGACAAAATATTCCCATCTGAAAAGAAGGAAATAAGTGAGCTTTTGTTGCTACTTTTGTTCATACCCGCACCCACATCTGAAGTGACATGTGGCTTTGGGTGTTCAAGTACAATTGAGAAATATTTTGAGAAGAGTATGTATTAAGCTGAATTGTCTTACTGAATCCACTGATGTTGTTGTGTCACTGATGTATTAAGCCCAGGAAATTTATGGTTTTGTTTTTTTCCCGATTAAAGAACTTAAATACTTGCTTAGACATGAACAAAGATAGTATACTATAATGTATGGGTTATCTCAACTTAATGAGGTCAGACAAATAGAGTCATGCAAAAATAAAATAGGAGAAATGAAAGTAAATTGAAAGGGAAAGGGAAAAAGCCCAGCAGCAGCAAGTCTGGAGAATTTCAGTTAAACGGAGTCCATGGTTCAAAAAAACGGAACAGAATGGTCAGTATCAACCATATCATAATAGTATCGGCATTGACCGGTCCTTGATCCTGACCTTTCTGATCCCGATTCATATGTACGTTCCAAGGGGTAAAATCATAATAAGAACTGTTTAAAAAAAAGTGTAGATATGCCCATTACAAGCCAATCCAGACCAATCCAAATTTGTATCAAAACGGTATCTACCTTGATCGATCCATGACCATTCCCGAGTTTTAGTTTTAGAACCTTGATGGGGTCAGCCACATGGATCTTTTTTTTTTCAAATAAAAGGAACTAGAGCTAAGGAACAGAGTTAAATACATCATTTAGGTATTGTCCATATGTTGTATCACTAATAGAACCATTACAAGCTATATTAAACATAAAGTTCATAACTAGATGACTACCCGCCTTTTTGTGATGGAAGTTGATAATTCTTGGATCTTTGAGAAAGTGGAAAAATATAGCAGAGGCCATGCTCCCTTAATTGGTTGTGAAATAAGATGAAATCTTGATGTGAGAACCAAACTTTATTTATCCCTTTGGTAATTGTCATCTTCATTCTTTCCAGTATACTTTCTACTTCCATCGCTTCTCTTTGGTTAGTTGTGGTAAAATTTGTGCATATGATCCTAAACTGACCTTGCAAAAGAATTCCATACACACATCCTGAAGCTGAGTTCAAAAGATTAGTTGCATCAGCATAAACCAAAATTTGATATGTTAGAAAAAGGGGGAGGAAATCTTTTTATCAAGCTAGTTGGATCATCTATATTGAGTAAAACATTGTCATTTAGGTTCATAGTAGAAACAAAGAGCAGAAATCCATCTATTAACATTCTATAAAATTGAACCAGGATTAGGACTAATATTTGAGGCAATAATTTGATTTCTATTTTTCTCCTGTGTGAGTGTTCGTCTCTTTTTTCCTCCAACCGGCTCCTCTCCTTCTTGGTTTCTCCGATGGCAACCCCGTCCTCATCTTGTACCCACCCTCTCGACATCCCACCGGCTTTTGAAGAGGAAGTGGACCTGCTCCTTGATGACGACTATGGTGTGGAGGAGGAAAACACAAACTGGGAAAACATTTTAATCGGTTATGTGCTACCCGGAAAACCTCATCGCCGACAAGCAATAATGGAGGGGCTCATAATGGCTTGGAACCCCAAATTCCTGGTGAAGGTCTCTTTACTCCAACAGGGCAAGTATATCTTCAAGTTCAGCTATGGCCAGGACCTTTACAATGCTCTCAGGGAAGGACCTTGGACTGTTTCAAGTAACTTGATAATGCTTGAGAGATGGCGTGAAGAATGCCTATGGTCCTTTACTCATGCAGAGTTCTAGGTACAGTTTCACGAGGTTCCTGAGGATTTATTTAACTTGGAGTTTGCCCATCAGTTAGCAGCCATTATTGGAACTCCCTTCCTAGTGATGTTGAGTCAAGGTACTCTGATGGGAAGAAGGGCTCAGTATTTGCGATGCCAAGTTTCTATGGATATCAACAAAGAGTTACAAACCACCGTCACTACTTGGAGGCGTACTAGAGACAAAGTGATCATGTCTATTCGATATGAACGACTACCCCTATATTGCATCTGATGCGGTAAAAATTGATCGGATGACCTTCCCTGCAGTTCCTGGTGCTTTGGCCGACCTGCACAGAAGAGATGACAGGGGAGAGCCGGCCTAACTCGACGGGGGACTCTCCGATGCCTAAGTCAAATCTTTCCATAGCAAATGCTCAAGAGAGTTTTTCCAGTAAAAGGAGTGAGTTATCGATCCCCCCTGATGGAGGCTTACCTTGGTATTTATAGGCTGCTGATGGAGGGAGAGTGGGAGACGATTATGAAGAGTCCTGTTTAAGTGTGGAGTCCTTGGGGGGAGTGGCTCTGTGATTCTGGGAATATTCCAAGTCTTAAGGTATTCCAGGGGAATATTCCCCTCCTATCTTGGAAAGGCCTACCATGTGAGGGATAGACATCTATGGTGATGTGTAGTGGATAGAGTCCTGTCCTTTTGAATAGAGATTACGTTCCGTGAATGTAGGGGTGGACAAAAGCACGTCTCTGGAAACCTTGTTGTTGACGTCAGGCGGAGGTGGAACACGGCCTGATGGAGGGCCGAGGTGCCAACACAACCGATGGAGGGCCGAGGTGGTAGCACGACTTGATGGAGAGTCAAGGTGGCAGCACGGCTTGATGGAGGGCCGAGGTGGTAGCACGACCGATGGAGGGCCAAGGAGGCATCACAGCTTGATGGAGGGCCGATGTAATACCCTACTTCTTAAACCCAGTCTGATTACACGGTTGACCCGATTTAACCATGCAGGACCCGAACTAGAGAGAACTAGAGCAGGTTCCTTATGGATTATGATGGCAAGGGTGACCTTAAACACCGGCTAGCCCGACAAGTCCGAGCCAGTGCAAGAAGAGAAGGAAATACCCAAGCCGTGTACATGCACTTATCATAAGGCCATGTACGGATAAAGCAGGTATGTAGTTGTATATTAAGGTGCATACGTATACTACATCGTATGCCAAGAGTGAGATTCGCGCCGAGGGCCAAATTCTGTCAAAATCCCAAGTTTTGGCCCTCAGGTGGGGGAACAGGTGGGCGCATCCACCCACCTGAGTGACCCACCCATGTGAATACTTAGTTATTTTAAGAAGTATATATATAGCATTTATTTTCTTTTTCTTCCTCATTTATGACACTCGGAAGTTTGTGAGAAGAGTAAAGAGGAGAGAGAAAAAGAAAGGAAAGAAAAGGAGAAGAGAAGGAAGAGGAAGAAGAGATGGATTTCAGTGGCGCCGAGGCTTGATCTTCCCATTCCGACGCCGGAAGAGTGATCTTCAGCACTAGATCTACATTTAGAGGTGAGCAAAGTTTGGGTTCCTTAAAACTTTCACCATACTCAAGTAAAACCCTTGATTTGGGTAGGGTTTCTTGAGATCTTGTAAACCCCATTTTAAATGATGAATCTAAGGTTTAATAGATGATATATGTGTTGATCTTGAAGGATTTGAAAAAGTATTTACAAGGTTGGAGAAGCATTGTGGATTTGAAGTGATTTTGGGGGTTTGAAAGTGTTCTTGAGCAAAGAAGGTAAGATGGCTTCCCATTCCTTAAATCTAACCTAGATATAGGTTAGAACCATCCTATAAGACCTTGAATGTGTGAAGAATGGGTTTGGAAAAGCCCCATTTGAATCCCCAAAGATTGGGGGAAGTTGGGAAGAAATAGCACGTTTCCCGCCAAGATCGATGGGCCAGACCAGTGGACCATCTGGCCTGCCTATGGGCACCCGCCTGAGAGGGCAGAGCCCTCGGGCACAATCGACAGGCCAGACCGACGGGCCAACCGGCAGGCCACCCTACCCGCCGGTCTTAGCAGACCCTCTGGCCCAACCAGTGGGCTAGACCGATGGGCCAATCGGTGGGCCAACCTACCCGCCGGTCCAGATCGGTGGGTCTGACTGGTGGGTCAGACAGGTGGGCTGTCCGACCCACCCGAGAGGCTCCGAATGTGATTTTTACGTTCGATTGGACCCAAATCGGACGTGTGACCTTATTTTAGGATTCTAAACATGATCGTGCCATTGGATCGTGTTAATCTTGATTCCAAAATGGTGAAATACTAACCCAGCTCACTCATGTTAGGTTCACCAAATCTTACGCTTCTCGCACCGGATCTCACCCGTACCGAGCGAGAATCCTTGTACACTATAGGTAAGTGGGGAGAATACGTTTGGCCTTGTTTCAAGGCATTGTTTGGCATTCATTTAATTGTATCTAGTCTAGTCATGCCATCATGAAAATGCTATGTAGATTAGTCATCCTCACATGGTTATGCATGGATGTTGTGTTTATTTTCTAAATACCAAGTGATAATATGTTTCTGTGATGAATGTTGACATCATTATGCATGATGCATTAATAGACTAGATGTCGTAGTCGGCTTGGAAACGAGTGCATTGGTGGCTCGTGGTATGGGACGCAGTGGCACTATGCAATCGTACTATTGTCATATAGGAGCATACAGTTTAGGATTATCACCTTCCTGTGGTACGACCCTTATCAACAGGGGTTAAGGTGTTGGGTTACCATTTGGGGGGAAGCAGTGGTCGCGGTTGTCGGGTCACTGTGGCGCTTAGACATTACGCCCGGCTGGTCATTAGGACAGTCGGCAACCCCGGTGATATACTCAAGAGGGCCCATTGTACTGCTTTTAAATTGCTAGAGTCAGCACCTTTAATTTCTGTCATTTATTTTATGTTGAAAGCCGGTGGTCGGCATGCTTTATTTTTCCGAGTACTCATGGTGGGCCTTCTCCGACAGCCCTATGGGCATATCGCGAGATGGAGTTTGCGGCTCGTACCCGGAGCATACGCGCACTATGGTTGTAGTAGCACTAAACCAAAGACTTAGTAATGTTGCTTAGGTGGATGTGATTTAAAATGTATTGCATAGCATGTAGTGCATATGGTCGTGATTTATTGTGTGGACTGCTGTGTGGTCCATCTTTCCACTTACTGAGCTAGTGAGCTCATCCCACGTGTGCACCCCTTTTAGATGATTTTACAGGTCATCCATCTGAAGAGCACAGGATGGGTCCCACGGTTGAGTTCCCTGAAGAGGACTAGTGGGCCCCTGAGGAGTTAGGGCAAGGCACTGACTGCTCGTGCGAGAGTTGTGCTGTGGGACCGCAGTTCTGATGCCAAGCTGAGCTCCACTTCTGATGCCGAGCTGAGCTCCACTCTTGATGCCGAGCCGAGCTCTACCTTGTGAAGCCGAGCTGGGCTCAACCTTTGATACCGAGCTGAGCTCTAAGTTCTGATACCGAGCCGAGCAGTATACTCTGATTTTTGATGATTTCTTTTATGTACTTGATATGTGAATTATACTCTTATTGTGTAAATATCATGCCTTCGGGGCCACATGTATATAACTATTGTATCACAATTCGGGTATCAAGTATTGTGGGAATATTCACAGGTAAACCAAGTCTTCCGCTGAACTAATAAGCTTCTATTAGTTGTGTGTATGCTGTGGTGGAATACTGTATCAGATGATCCTGGCAGGTTTGGGTTAACTGGTGTTAACCCGGTCACTGGCCCGGTTCTGTGTGAACGGGGTGTGACAACGGTGGTATCAGAGCGTGATGCTCTAGTCCACTCACAGCATACCATTAGAATCCCGTAGAATCTATAATAGAAAAATGGGATTGGGTTAATGTAAAAGCTTTAAAGAGTTAAAAGCCAAAGAAAGAAAGTATTAAAAATGGTTGCATTTATATATTGCATTCATGGCATGCGTAAGAGAAATTAAAAAGGTAAATTAATTGGTGTCATAACCCATTGAGTACAAGTTTGACGAAATTTCGGCAGCATAACAGTGTAAAATGAGATTTCCAAAAATTTTCACACAAACACCTGATAAACAACAGATATATGTAATATAACAATGATAAAAAATTTACAAAGACACCACAACTAAACTACACAAGTCATCACACATACGAATTCACCACAAAAACCACTATTAAAATACATTATCCCACAAATAAGTCCAGTTACAGTGCAAGTACAAAGAATGAAAAGAGAAAGGAAATATACAATAAGATCCAATAACAGGAAACAGATAAGAAGCTGGTGTGGACGAGCTAAGTCCTCACTGATCCTCATCGTTGTCGTCGTCTATGATCACTACGTTCACCAGAGGTCTAGAGTTGACGTTGAGGCGATGGTCGTAGTAGTCAAACCTCGAGTTCACCAGCCGTACCTCCCTCCGAAGTCGGCCAAAATCTGCTGAGATGGCATTGGCCGTGGTGTCCAAGTCCATATTACTAATATAATTGTTAGGATTATTGTTATTACTCTTGTAATTGCATGTTATGGGCAAGTGGGACCATTTACATGCTTGTTGAAGTACTAACCCTGTATTTTTGGAATCAAGTTGCGGTTAGTTGCAGACTATCATACACTACAATACCCTGCGTGTTGGCATATAATTATGTATCGATATAAATTCTAGGGTGTTTAACCAATGTGATATATGATATGTTCCAGGTGTAGGGATACGATGGTACGTACTAGATCCGGTAGCAATGCCCGAGGTACCTCGCGTGGTCCTCGTCTGGTCAGTCGACCACCGAATTCCAGGAGGTCCCGCTCTGTGGGGAAAACCTCACCTCCACCACCTCCAGAGACCCTTGGTCAGGGTGGGGCACATGGGGACCCACCTATGACTACACTCCCGGACCCTCCGTCGGTTATTACTCCGGGGGATGTTGCTACCATAATTCAGCAGTCACAACAGGCTTTTTAGCAACAAATGCTTTAGCAACAGCAAGCATTTATGACTGCTATTTAGCAACAATTGGACCTTTCTCAATCAAGTTAACCTCCCCAGATACTTACTCCATAGGACCCACCTGTAGGGTCTGGTACGGGGCCACAATTGGGAGGTACACCTCCAAATCCACCATTTGGCATTCCTCCGTATGGGCTACCCCCTCCATACCATTACTACCCGGCTTATACTCCCAATTACCTGCCGGTGAATAATACGTCAAAGGTAGTGGAGTCATTCAAGAGGAACTTACCACCTATATTCTCTAAGGTGTGGAGTGATCCTCTGGAACCAGACCAGTAGATCCAAGAACTGGAGAAAATATTTGAGGCGATTGAGTGCACGGATGAACAGAAACTTATTTGTGGGGGGTTGCAACTCAAGAAGGAGGCCAACTCCTGGTGGCAAGCTTCTAAGCCCATATTGTTGGCTGCCCATCCAGAACCCACCTGGGAATAGTTCAAGGAGTTGTTCCTGGACAATCATTACCCACGCAGCTTCAGAGACCGCAAGGAGACTGAGTTTATGGCTTTAACTCAAGGAAGTAAGACTATCCTTGAGTACCAACAGAAATTTGAGAGCTTGTTCTATTTTGCCCCAAGGCATATGCGGACAGCTGAAGAGAAGACTGCGAGATTTCTAAAGGGTCTAAAAGCATCCATTGGGTCTGTACTTGAGGTCTTGGATTTAACTGACTATGGTCAGATTGTGCAGAAGGCAAAGACCATAGAGGATAAGCAAAAAGGAGAACAGTCCCTCACCCCTGGATTGTGGAAGAGAACAAACCCATTTCCGGATATGGGTAACTCCTCCAAGGCATACCGCAGATCGTACAGTTCCAGGCCTATGTATAGGCAGCCCTATAGACCATCTGGCTACCCTCCTAGACCAGCTGGTGGTTCAGGCTCCACATCTTTTTGCCCGAACACTAGTGCGGCACCTATAGTTCTAAGACCACCCCGACCTCCATCTGCAACGGGTCAAGTGCAGAGGGGCCCCGCCCCAGTTCAAACATCCCAGATTCGTTGCTTTAACTGCTATTCATATGGGCACTATACAAAAGACTGTCGGGTCAGAGCAGCCTTGCCCTCCAGTCAGCCCTCAGCGTACCGACCTCCTTTAACTCGGGGAAGTCAACCGTAGGGAAGGATGTATGCTCTATCAGCTGAGGAAGCTGAGGCCAGTACAGAAGTAGTAGCAGGTACATTTAAATTAAGAATTTCTTTATATTAAATATTGATGACCTGCTGAAATTATATGCATTGTTACACTAGGTGTCCTATCCATATCAGGCATACCAGCCTATGTTTTATTCGATTCAGGAGCTACTCATTCATTCACATCTAAGAGATTTGCTGAGAAACTAGGGATGCCACCCAGGATCCTAGATCACGGAATGATTGTTAGTATGCCTATTGGTAAAGTTACTCAGTTAAAGGAGGTGTATGGGCCGTGCCCAATGAAAATTAGTGGAAAGAACTTTGATGCACAACTCATTAAGTTCAATATGCAAAATTTTGATGTTATACTGGGTATGGATTGGTTGTCGGCTCATCGAGCTAATGTGATGTGTGCTGAAAAGCTGATTAGGGTGACAGATGATGAAGGGAAAGAATTGGTATACCGAGCAGATAAAATGAAACGGGCGAGAAAGGTCCTTGTCTCCGCCCTTCAAGCGGTAAAATTGTTGGAGAGTGGATGTCAGGGCTACTTAGCATCGGTAATTGATGTTGATGCAAGGATTACACCTCTAGAAGAGGTAAAGGTGGTTAAAGAGTTTCCCGATGTCTTCCTAGATGATTTGATGCATTTACCACCTGATAGAGAGTTGGAGTTTGCTATAGATTTGATTCCTGGAGCAGCTCCAGTATCTAAGGCTCCATACAGGATGGCACCAGCTGAACTGAAGGAGTTGCAGATGCAGTCACAGGAACTATTGGAAAAGGGGTTTATTCACCCAAGTGTTTCACCTTAGGGTGCCCCAGTATTGTTTGTTAAGAAGAAAGATGGCAACTTGCGTATGTGCATCGATTATCGGGAATTAAATAAGCTAACCATTAAGAACCGGTATCCGTTGCCACGCATTGATGATTTATTTAACCAGTTGCAGGGTGCCAAAGTATTTTCAAAGATAGACCTTCGATCAGGCTATTATCAGCTCAAGATAAAGAGTAGTGACATACCCAAGACAGCATTTAGGACTTGGTATGGTCACTATGAGTTCCTAGTGTTATCTTTTGGGTTAACCAATGCACCGACAACATTCATGGATTTAATGAATCGAGTATTTCACGATGTACTCAATTAATAGGTAATTATTTTTATTGATGACATCTTGATCTACTCCAAGACAGAAGAGGAGCACACCCAACATTTGAGAATGGTGTTACAGAGGTTGAGAGAACAACGATTGTTTGCCGAATACAGCAAATGTGAATTTTGGCTTGAACAAGTTGGATTCCTAGGGCACGTAGTGTCTAAGGCAGGAATCGAGGTAGATCCTGATAAGGTGAAAGCAGTAGTAGAATGGGAAAGCCCCAAGAATGTCACTGAAATTAGTAGCTTCTTGGGTTTGGCTGGATATTACCGGCGCTTCATTGAGAATTTCGCCCGAATCTCAGCACCAATGACTAAATTAACCAAAAAGGGTGTGAAATTCAACTGGGTAGAGGAATGTGGGAAGAGTTTCCAGGAATTGAAGAAGAGGTTAGTGTCAGCCCCTGTGTTGACCATCCCTGAAGGTACAGGTGGAATGACAGTCTACACTGATGCTTCCAAAGTTGGTTTGGGTTGTGTTCTCATGCAACGAGGTAAGGTAATAGCGTATGCATCCCGACAACTAAAGGAGTATGAGAAGAACTACCCCACTCATGACTTAGAACTAACCGTAGTCATTTTTGCCCTTAATATTTGGCGACATTATTTGTATGGGGAGAAGTGTGAGATATACAGTGATCACAAAAGTCTTAAATACTTCTTCACCCAGAAGGATTTGAACATGAGACAGAGGAGATGGCTTGATCTCATGAAGGATTATGACTGCGACATTCAGTATCATCCCGGCAAGGCAAATGTAGTGGCAGATGCGTTGAGTCGGAAGGCACAGACTGTGTCACTCTCATGCTTAGCAGTCAGCCCATCACTTGTGCAGGAGGCGACACTAATGGATGAAGCTCTCTTATATGAAGGAGTAACCTTAGAATTGGAACGTCAACCAGAAAACCTTAAATGGTTGACTGTATCCTTGACGGCTCTACAGGTGCATCCGGCTATTAGGCAAGAGGTAATAATGAAACAACCTTTGGATCCTGAATTGCAGCGGATCAGAGTTAAGGTTCAAGATCAAACAATGAACGACCTAGATTTTGTGTTAGCCAGTGATGGGGCATTGATGTTTCGAGGCAGATTATGTGTACCCGATGATTTGGATATACAAGACAAGATAGTGCGAGAGGCACATAGCTCCGAGTACTCACTCCACCCGGGAAGTACAAAGATGTACAAAGACCTCAAACAAAATTACTGGTGGCCAAGCATGAAAGTCACAATTGCTTTGTATGTGGCGACTTGTCTCACATGCCAAAAAGTAAAAGCTGTGAGGCATCGACCCTATGGTACTCTTCAGCCACTCCCAGTACCAGAATGGAAGTGGGAAAGGATTACAATGGACTTCATCAGCGGATTACCATGTACACCTAAGGGGATGGACGCGATATGGGTGATCGTTGATCGGCTTACTAAGACTGCTCATTTCATTCCCATCAAGACCAAGTTCTCTATGGCCAAACTAGCACAACTTTACATGAACAACATAGTGCGCTTACATGGAGTGCCAGTGAGCATTGTATCAGATAGGGACCCGAGGTTCACTTCCAAATTTTGAAAAAGCTTCCAGTATGCCTTGGGATCACAATTGAATTTGAGTACTGCTTTCCACCCACAGACTAATGGTCAGTCGGAGCGAACCATACAGATATTAGAGGACATGCTCAGGGCATGTATAATGGAAATGTGTGGTAGTTGAGAAGAATATATACCCCTTATGGAGTTTGCCTATAACAACAGTTACCAAGCTACAATTGGGATGGCTCCGTATGAGGCGTTATACGGCAGGAAGTGCAAAACTCCTTTGTATTGGGATGAGGTAGGTGAACATCGAATGTTAGGACCTGAGATGATACAGATGACTTGTGACAAAGTCGACGTTATTCGAGAATGGATTAAAACAGCTCCGTCCCGTCAAAAGAGCTATGCGGACACCCGCAGAAAAGACATTGAATTTCAGCCAGGAGAGAAGGTATTTCTCAAGATCTCTCCTACTAAAGGATTACAAAGGTTTCACAGAAAGGGGAAGTTGAGCCCAAGATACATTGGACCATTTGAGATCTTAGCCCGGGTTGGCTCAGTAGCCTACATGCTTGCTCTGCCACCTTCACTCAGGGATGTTCATAATGTATTCAACGTATCCATGTTAAAGCGATATGTTCATGATCCCTCTCATGTATTACTCGTGGAACCAGAATACCTTGAAGCCGACATGACCTATACAGAACAGCCAGCTGAAATTTTGGACCGAAAGGTGAAGACCCTTCGCAACCACTCCATTTCCTATGTAAAGGTGCGATGGGCTAATCATTCACTTGAGGAAGCATCTTGGGAGAAAGAGGATGAAATGCAAGCCAAGTACCCTCATCTTTTTGATCAACCAGGTATGCAATTTCAAGAATGAAATCTTTCAGAAGGGGGGGTAAATGTAATACCCTACTTCTTAAACCTGGTCTGATTAAACGATTGACCCAGTTTAACCATGCAGGACCCGAACTGGAGAGAACTAGAGCGGGTTCCTTATGGACTATGATGGTAAGGGTGATCTTAAACACCGGTTGGCCCGAGAAGTCTGAGCCAATGCCAGAAGAGACGGGAATGCCCAAGCCGTGTACATGCACCTATCATAAGGCCATGTATGGATAAAGCAGGTATGTAGTCTTATATTAAGGTGTATACGTATACTACATCGTATGCCAAGAGTGAGATTCGCACCGAGGGCCAAATTCTATCAAAATCCTAATTTTTGGCTCTCAGGTGGGCGGACAGGTGGGCGCATCCACCCACCTGAGTGACCCACCCATGTGAATACTTAGTTATTTTAAGAAGTATATATATAGCATTTATTTTCTTTTTCTTCCTCATTTATGACACTCAGACGTTTGTGAGAAGAGTAAAGATGAGAGAGAAAAAGAAAGGAAAGAAAAAGAGAAGAGAAGGAAGAGGAAGAAGAGATGGATTTCAGCAGCGCCGAGGCTTGATCTTCCCATTCCGACGCCGGAAGAGTGATCTTCAACACTAGATCTACATTTAGAGGTGAGCAAAGTTTGGGTTCCTTAAAACTTTCACCATACCCAAGTAAAACCCTTGATTTGGGTATGGTTTCTTGAGATCTTGTAAATCCCCTTTTAAATGATGAATCTAAGGTTTAATAGATGATATATGTGTTGATCTTGAAGGATTTGAAGAATTATTTACAAGGTTGGAGAAGCATTATGGATTTGAAGTGATTTGGGGGGTTTGAAGGTGTTCTTGAGCAAAGAAGGTAAGATGGCTTCCCATTTCTTAAATCTAACCTAGATATAGGTTAGAACCATCCTATAAGACCTTGAATGTGTGAAAAATGGATTTGGAAAAGCCCCATTTGAATCCCCAAAGATTGGGGGAAGTTGGGAAGAAATAGCAGGTTTTTCGCCAAAACCGATGGGCCAGACCGGTGGGCCATCTGGCCTTCCTGTGGGCACCCGCCTAAGAATGCAGGGCCCTCGGGCACAATCGGTGGGCCAAACCGACGGGCCACCCTGCCCGCCGGTCTTAGCAAACCCTCTGGCCCAATCGGTGGGCCAAACCGATGGGCCAACAGGTGGGCTAACCTACCCACCGGTCCAGACCGATGGATCTGACTGGTGGGTCGGACAGCTCGAGAGGCTCCGAATGTGATTTTTACGTCCGATTGGACCTAAATCGGACGTGTGACCTTCTTTTAGGATTCTAAACATGATCGTGTCATTGGATCGTGTTAATCTTGATTCCAAAATGGTGAAATACTAACCCAACTCACTCATGTTTAGGTTCACCAAATCCTATGCTTCTCTCACCGGATCTCACCCGTACCGAGCGGGAACCCTTGTACACTAAGTGGGGGGAGGATGTTTGGCCTTGTTTCAAGGCATTGTTTGGCATTCATTTAATTGTATCTAGTATAGTCATGCCATCATGAAAATGCTATGTAGATTAGTCATCCTCATATGGTTATGCATGGATGTTGTGTTTATTTTCTAAATGCCAAGTGATAATATGTTTCTGTGATGAATGTTGACATCATTGTGCATGATACATTAATAGACTAGATGTCGTAGTCGGCTTGGAAACTAGTGCATTGGTTGCCCGCGGTATGGGATGCGGTGGCACTATACAATCGTACTATTGTCATATAGGAGCATGCGGTTTAGGATTATCACCTTCCCGTGCTACGACCCTTCCCAACAGGGGTTAAGGTGTTGGGTTACCATTTGGGGGGAAGCAATGGTCGCGGTTGTCGGGTCACTGTGGCGGTTAGACATTATGCCCGACTAGTCATTAGGACGGTCGGCAACCCCGATAGTATACTCAAGAGGGCCAATCGTACTGCTTTTAAATTGCTGGAGTCAGCACCTTTAATTTCTGTCATTTATTTTCTGTTGAGAGCCGGTGGTCGGTATGTTTTATTTTTTCGAGTACTCACGGTGGGCCTTCTCTGACAGCCCTATAGGCGTATCGCGGGATGGAGTTCGCAGCTCGTACCTGGAGCATACGCGCACTGTGATTGTAGTAGCACTAAACCAAAGAGTTAGTAATGTTGGTTAGGTGGATGTGATTTAAAATGTATTACATAGCATGTAGTGCATATGGTTGTGATTTGTTGTGTGGACTGCTGTGTTGTCCATCTTTCCACTTACTGAGCTAGTGAGCTCATCCCACGTGTGCACCTCTTTTAGATGATTTTTTTGGTCATCCATCTAAAGAGCATGGGGTGGGTCCCACGGTTGATTTCCCTAAAGAGGACTGGTGGGCCCCTGAGGAGTTAGGGCACGGCACTGACTGCTCGTGTGAGAGTTGTGCTGCGGGACCGCAGTTCTGATGCCAAGCTGAGCTCCACTTCTGATGCCGAGCTGAGCTCCACTCTCGATGCCGAGCTGAGCTCTACCTTGTGAAGCCGAGCTGGGCTTAACCTTTGATACCGAGCTGAGCTCTAGGTTTTGATACCGAGTCGAGCAGTATACTCTGATTTTTGTTGATTTCTTTTATATACTTGATATGTGAATTGAACTCTTATTGTATAAATATCGCGGTTGTCGGGTCACTGTGGCGGTTAGACATTATGCCCGACTGGTCATTAGGACAGTCGGCAACCCCGATAGTATACTCAAGAGGGCCAATCGTACTGCTTTTAAATTGCTGGAGTCAGCACCTTTAATTTCTGTCATTTATTTTCTGTGGAATACTGTATCAGATGATCCTGGCAGGTTTGGGTTAACCAGTGTTAACCCGGTCACTGGCCCAGTTCTGTGTGAACGGGGTGTGACAGTCGAGGTGGTAGCACGGCTTGATGGAGGGCCGAGGTGGTAGCACGGCCGATGGAGGGTCGAGGTGCCAACACGATCGATGGAGGGCCGAGGTGGTAGCACAACTTGATGGAGGGCTAAAGTGGCAGCACAGTCGATGGAGGGTCGAGGTGCCAGCACGACTGATAGAGGACCGAGGTGGCAGCACGGTCGATGGAGGGCCGAGGTGGTAGCACAGTTTGATGGAGGGCTGAGGTTATAGCACGGCCGATGGAGGGCCGAGGTGGCAGCACGGCCTAATGGCGATGTGTAGCAATGGTTAGGACTAGTCCTTACCTGTGCCGTGGTTGGGAAGAAATACCCTCATCACCAGCCCCCCGCTCTAGCAGTTCGGCTTGGACAGGTAGAGCATTAAATTTTGCTGACAGTTTCGAAAGTGCACTGTCACTCGGCATGAAATGATCTCATTATGACACGTGCCTCAGAGCCATAACCTCACCTCGGGTAGGCAAACAGACCGCTCCCGTCCACCATTGATTTCGACAAGATCTAGCTGTTCATTCTCCACTGCCTTCTCCTATAAATAGTGTACAACTTTCCCAGAAGTCTTGTCGTTCGATCCTGTGGTAAAGTCAACTCAGCTCGCTCCCATACTCAACGTGGACTATCAAAGGGTTTCAGAGTAGCACGGTGTCGTGAACAACGCTCCTTGCTCATCCTTCCAAGTTCATCCTGCAACAAGTAAGTACGATTATGGTTGTGACTCATCAGTCCACTACTTAGCCTTCCGCATACCCTAGCACTAGCCCTGAAGATCCCAACATGGCATCCGCGCGTGACTCAGACTCGCCCAACCAGACCCCCTTGACTACCGTGAGGCCTGGGGAAAATCACCCTGAGTGCCCCTGCCACCGTCTGTGGGAAAGGAAAAGGGGGCGTTCACTTCTTGATTGTCGCTATTGATTGCTTCACTAAATGGGTGGCGGCATGTCCCCTAGCCAGAATCACTGAGCAGGCAGTGGAGAAGTTCATGAGGGACGACGCCATATTCTGCTATGGTGTCCCAAAGGTGTTGGTCATGGATAATGGTCGACAATTCAATAATCAAAAATTCTGGCTCTTCTGCAGTAACTTTAATATTGATTTCCGAAACACTACTGTAGCACACCCACAATCGAACGGTCAGGCAGAAAAAGCTAACCACATACTTCTAGATGGAATAAAGAAGAGGCTGGACTGGGAGAAGAAGAACTGGGCAGACCAGCTACTCAATGTACTTTGGGCGAATCGCACCTCAATTTGAACCCCCATAGGAGAGATGCCATTCCGGTTGGCATATGGGACTGAAGCGTTAACCCTTGTGGAGGTAACCCAAGCCTCGTTCCAATCAGCAGTGTTTGAAGCTTCACAAAACGAAGTCGGGCTCCAAGCAAACATCGACTTCATAGACAAAGTTCGAGAAGAAGCACTTGTATGAAATGAAACCTACAAGCAGAAAATCCGATAGTATCACAACCGAAGGGTCAAACCACGGGGATTCATAGTTGGTGACTTGGTCCTCAAGAAAGTAGCTACAGCGGATCCAAGAACTGAAGGCAAGCTCAGCGCAAATTGGGAAGGCCCTTACATAGTCTCCAAAGTGGTGCGCCCTGGTACATACCACTTGTAGACTCGGGGGGGTACAACTATACTAAGGGCATGGAATGTTGAAAATCTCAAAAACTTTTACCAAAAGATAGTTTTATCAGTAGATTATAGTTTTATCAGTAGATTGCATTGAAATCCCATCGATTGGGTGTTAGTCTTATAGATTTTATACTTTCAGCACCTTAGCTTCCATATCTCAGTTATTCAATTTTTACCACAGAGCGGATTAGATTTTATTTCGAAACAATGTATTTGTCCTAAGTGCATACCACACATCAATATATTATGAAGCTTCTCTCAAATATCTGACTCTTCTAAGACTGAGTATAGCTCATCGGCATCAAAGACCTTAACGACTAAGGCACAAAGACCGAGCTCTAGCTCCGCACCACAAGACCAGACCCTAGTTTGGCGACTCAAAGACCTTAACCACTAACGCACAAACTAGGCTCCAGATCAGTAGCAGCTAAGACCGAGCTCTAGCTCAGCACCATAAGATCAGACCCTAGTTTGGCAGCTTAAAGACCTTAACCACTAAGGCACAAAGACCGAACTCCAGCTCGGCAGCATCTAAGACCTAGCTCAAGCTCGGCACTACCAAGGCCAGGCCCTAGCCTAACAACTTAAAGCCCTTACGAACTAATGCATGCAAGCCCGAGCACGGCTCGACACCTCAAGACCTCACTCATTAAGGCATGCAAGCCCGAGCTCCAGGTCGGCACCATCAACGATACCTTACCCTAGTTTTTGCAACTCAAGACCTTACCCTAAGCATGAAGAACTAGCTTCGATTCGACACCTTTAATCCCAAATCCGGGTTAGGCATACTTGTATAGCAGTCTAGGTCCAGGCATGATGCTTCGCCATACAAAGACACACAGGACCAAATCAAGTTCAACTGAAAAAAAAGGAATTACCTAACAAAAACAGAAGAAACACAATAAGGGAAGAAAAAACAAAAAAATTCCATTAATGGAGGGAAGAAACCCTCAAAAGTTACATCAACTCCCAAATGGGATTTTTACAAAAGAGAAGCAAGAAGATTACATCACTCCCACAATGAAAAAAAAGAAAAAAAAAAAGAAAAAAGAAAAAAGGAGATGCACAACATCAGTACTGCAGAAGCTGGGGGGCTGGATCAGGAAGGAGCGAGTTGTATCACTTGGTAGCTGTAGGGTTGGCTTGGGTCACCTCCTCATCGACCTCAACCTAACCAATAAGCTGAACAGAGGGAGTTGGGGCAGGAGTGTGCTGCTCAAACTTAGAGAAATCGTAATTAGGCATCTTGCCAAGGACAAACTGAATGGTGTTTTCTGAGCCAGCCTGAAATGAGGAGACGTTGACGTCAACTAGCCATTTCTGTCCAACTTCAGAGTTCAGCCACCTCTTAGGGGCAACCTCATCGTTCGAAGCCAGCTCAGATTGGTGTTTCTTCTCCAGCTCGAAAATTCGAGCTGAGTGTTCAACTTCTCTCTTTTGCTAGCCTTCTGAGCTTTGGCCAGCTCGCTCTGGAGTGTCTCTTTCTCTTTGACAAGGCCGCTGTTGATCCGGAGCTGCTTAGCCACCTCGCGCTCCAACTCGCCGGCCCTCTCCTTATGGTCTTTCGCCCTTTGCTCTTCAGATCAGGCCTTCTTCTTCTCATTCTCTAACTGGCCCGTGGCCATATGAAGATCCCCCGTAGGTGCTTCACCTCATCATCCAACTTCTCGTGGGCAATGGCCATGTTCTCTAGCCGACTAGCGGCCTCCACCGCATAAGCTAAAGCCTACATTTATCCAATGGGGTCATGAATGCTAGGAACTCAAATAAATACAAAGGGTAAAAGGCAAAAAATACTTACGTCCCCCATCCGAGTGTAGACCTGCTCCGCGAAGTCAATGTCCTATAGCTTCCTCAAGCGGATGACATCTTTCTTAGGACGGCTACGGCGGCACCAAGTCTAAGCTGTCGAAGGATCCAGAACGGTGCCGTTCTCTAGTAGGTCCACCAAGGGGTCTGCAGGCTGCTTCCCCATTTGAGCCACCTTTGGAGAGTTCCCATGCTGCCCCTCGTCAACTGGCGAGCTCCTCATCTTTTGGCCGTCAGACCCTGTCCCAGCTTGGTCAAGTGTGCCAGTCTGCCCTGGCTCTTTCTCTACCACGCCAGCTGGTTCCTTCACCTTCATAGAGCCTGGAGCCCCGTGCTGAGCTGAATATTGAATTGGGGGGGCATCTCCTTCCCTTGCTTGCCCTCGATAATAAGGGGCGATAACTTGTTGCCCACAACAGCTGGAGGGGCGACCTTCACATTTGGCTTGGGGCTAGCCACGACCTTTCCCTTGTCAACGACCTTCTTGGCAGCCTGCTTGGCTACATCTTTTTTCCTCGCCACTGCTGCTGCCGCGGCCAAGGCCTTATTGTCTACCTTCACATTAACCACTGCAAGACGAGAAAGAACCGAGATTTATCAATACTGGGAACAGGCTAAAACGTCAAAAAATTGAGCTGAACCATAATTATCGAACTCGATCGAACTCTCACTAGGGACTTCACTCAGCCCAAACTCCCAGAGGAAGTCTTCATCCTGCAACATACAAACATCCACAGCCTCCCCACCTAAACACATTTGATATGAGAGGAATTGGTTCGAGCTGGGGAGAGCTTGGGTGCTCGGTTCAGTACGGATAGGGTGGGCCTGACCTAGCTGCTCTTGAAGGGGTTCCCCTCTATCGCCACGTAGAAGTACCTCTCCTTCCACTTCTTCACCGAGGAGGGCATGTTGAGGAACATCTTCAGGTCGCTGTAAGGACCATCCCTCTCCCTCTTGGTGAAGTAGTACCACCCTGAGGTGTGCCACTTCACCAAGAACATCTTTCTGAACAGATCCAGCGTTGTGGCCCGACCCAGCTTCGAGACAAACACCTCAAAGCTAAGAATAGTCCTCCAGGAGTCAGGAGTCAGCTGGCTGGGAGTGAGGCACCAGTGTTCAAGGACCGAGCTAACTAGCTCGGGCACCAGAATCCTTAGGCCACTCTGGAAGGCCACATCGTAAAGGGTTACCTCGTCCCCAGTGGCGTCTACTCGTTCGTTCTCATCTGAGATGCGCATCACCACGTAATATGGAATTCCATATCGGCTCTGAATCAGGTTGAGCACCTTGGGCGTCAGGATGCTTGGGGTATTCACCACAATCATCTTCTCTCCAGAAGAGGAGGCAGAGCCTTCCCCCTCGGATTCTGCCTCGCCGGCCTCAGGGACTTTGGCACCTGAGGGGTCCACACCCAGAGTACCTGCTGTCGCGGTACTGGAGGGCTGAGCTAAGGTAGTCGAGCCAGCCCCAGTCCTGCTCGGGATGGTCTTTGGCGAGACCACCTCCCCAGACTCAGAGCCTGAGCTGCTGCCCGAGCCTGAGCTACCGTCAGAGCTGGAGCTGTCGTTAGAGCCTGACTGCTGGAAGTGTCGCCACTAGAGGATGAAGGATCGGGGATGGGGCACTCAAGGTGATTTTCCCCAGGCCTCACAGCAGTCAAGGGGGTCTGGTTAGGCAAGTCTGAGTCACATGCAGACGCCATGTTGGGATCTCCGAGGCTAGTGCTAAGGTATGCAAAAAGCTGAGCAGTGGACCGACGAGTCACAACCATAATCATACTTACTTGTTGCAAGATGAACTTGGAAGGACAAGAGAGAAGGAGCACTGTTCACGACACCGTGCTGCTCTGAAACCCTTTGATAGTTCGCGCTGAGTATGGGAGCGAGCTGAGCTGACTTTACCACAGGATCGAACAACAAGACTTTCTGGGAAAGGTGTACACTATTTATAGGAGAGAAGAGACGACCTGGAGAGCCCCATCCAGCTACTCACTAAGCGAGTAGAAGGAATGCAGAGGTAAGGCCACCCGGCCGACATAACTGTAACTCTGGCCCATAATGAACTATTCGACAAACTGATAGATGCCGACCTGCCCTCAAATTTCGTGATACCCATCTTCAACAGATATGATGACACCACAGATCCCTATGATCATTTGTTGTACTATAGCTCGGCCATGGCAGTTCATGGTAAGTCAGACGCCGTTCTTTGCCGAGCTTTCGTAGCCTCATTAAAAGGAGCTGCGCTGGTTTGGATGTTAAACTTGCGGTCATAGTCCATCCGCAGCTATAAAGAGCTGACAAGAGCGTTCCTCACACATTTCCAAGCAAGTATGAAGCAGAAGCAAACTACATAAAACGTGAAGAACATGAGGCAGGGGGCGAGAGAGACTATAAGAGAGTTCCTTGCCCGATTCACCAAGGTGACATTGGAGGTAAAAAACCTATCGGAAGGAATGGCATATAGCACGTTGTGCAACGGGGTAATGCACCCTGATTTAGTCCAGTCTCTGGCCCTCGACATACCAGAAATGATGCCCAGACTGTTGAGACAGTGCAATCAATACGCCAATATGGAGGAAGTTTTGACCGCTTGAGGAATAGCAGACAGGGGTGATCAGGCGGAGAAGGAGAAGAAAAGGACTTTGAGACCTAGGGACGACTCTTGGGAGTCGAAGAAAAACAGAACAGATCGACCTCTTGACACAGATGAACCTTAGCGATATGAAATTGATCGTTCCTGAACAAATCTGCTCTTAGAGATTCAAGATCAGAAGTACTTTCGCTGGCCCAGGCCAATGACAGCTAAACCAGAGGAGAGGAACCCCAATAGATTTTACCGACACCACCAAGACCATGGACATGACACTGAAGACTGCAAGTCTCTGAAGAGGAAAATTGATGATCTCATCAAGGCTGGATACCTTAGCCAGTATTTGAAGCAGAAATATAGTGGGAATTGGCCCGAGCTGAGAAGAGACGATGCCAGGCCGAGCCGAGATAAGACCGAGCCATCTAAGGACCCAGCCACGGACCGAGCTGACACTTACGATAACCAGCCTGTAGGTCCAGCCATCTTAACAATCATGGGTGGAACCACGACAGAATTAGTCAAAAAATCCAAAGCACACGCACGGTTCATATGCATCATGGAACAACCTATCAAAGCCCTCAAAACGGACCCACCCATTATGCTCTCTAATAGAGATCTAGAAAAGTTAAACTGGCCTCACAACGACAATATCGTGGTTCAATTAGTGGTGGCCAACCACCCCTTCCACGGGGTCCTAGTGGACACGGGAGCCTTCATTGACCTCATGTTATATGAAGCCTTCATAAAACTGGGGCTTGGCACTGGAGCCTTAAAACTGGCCCTAGGACCCTTGTACGGATTTTCAGGCATGCCAGCGGAGCTAGAAGGAGTTGTTGACTTGTCTGTAACCATCGGACAGGGAGCTCAGACAGCCACTACCATGGTCTCTTTCATGGTCACCAAGATCGTCTCACCCTATAATGCCATCCTTGGCCGACTTGGTCTCAATGGTCTTGGGGCGATTGTGTCCACCAAGCACATGAAGGTCAAATTCCCCACATTATGAACGGGATCAGGTAGATCATGGAACTAAGTTCTGTAGTCGGGACGTGTGGTATTGAGGCGTGTACTTTACACTTAAAGCACTGTTGGACGAACTTCATTACATCTAATTGCATGTTTGGCCAGTAGAATCCTGGCGTAGTACCTTGTAGGCCAGTGCCCTTCACCCGATATGTCCCCCACAAATTCCTTCGTAGACTTCGCGAAGCGTCTCTTCAACTGGGTTCGGAGGCAGGCACTTCAGCAGGGGCCAGGATATTACCCTTTTGTAAAGTACTCCACACTGGAGGGTGCATTTGGCTGCTCTCCTTTTGACTGCCCTTGCTTCTATTTGATCTCTTGGGAGATGTCCGTCACGTAAATAGTCCACGATGGGATCCATCATATGATACCCTACTTTTAAAAACCTAGTTTACTTACACAGTTAACCCGGTTTAACCATGCAGGACCCGAACCAGAGAGGGTTAAGGCGGGTTCCTTATGGATCATGATGGCAAGGGTGACTTTGAACACAGATTGACCAGACAAGTCCGAGTCAGTGCCAAAGGAGACGGGGGTATTCAAGCCGTATACATGCACATATCATAAGGCCATGTATGGGTAATGCTGGTATGTAGCCGTATCCTAAAGTGTATACGTATTATATATCTTGTACCGAGAGTGAGATACATGCCGGAGTCGAATTCCATCGAAATCTCAATTGTTTGGCTAAGTTTTGACCAACAGGTGGGCGGTCACAGGTGGGCGAACCTGCCCACCTATGTGACCCACCCATGTGGCTACTAGATATTCTCTAGTATAAATAGTACTTATTGTGTTTTTCCTTTTTCTCATTTAATGCATTAAAGAGTTAGTGAGAAGAGTAAATAAGAGAGAGAAAAGAAAGGAAGAAAAGAGAACGAAGAAGAAGAAAGGAAAAGAACAAGAGGAAGAAACGATTTTAAGCGACGCCGAGATTGGAGTCTGCAAGACATCGCTCTTCCACAAAATTAGTGACAGGGCAACCTCCAAAATGCATAGTTGGGCCAAATCCTACCTAACATATGCTGGTCACAAGGTACTCCTTAAGTCCGTTTTTCAAGCTATGCCCAACTTTGTTGCTACCTATTTCAAGCTTCCGGCCTCTTTCCATAACCATCTTAGGAGTGGTGTAGCAAACTTCTTCTAGGGTGGCGCAGAGAACTCTAGTAAAACCCATTGGTTATCTTAGCAAAAGATTTCGCAGTCTAAACACGAGGGAGGTATTGGCTTAAGGGATCCGGCCCTTCATAACCGGGCCCTTTTAGCTAAGCTAGCTTGGAAACTATTCTCTTGTCCTCAGTCTCATTGGGCTCTGTTCATGAAATCTCTGTACTTCCCTGATCGTGATTTTCTTGAGGCGCGTATTGGCAATAACCCATCCTGGGCTTGGCAATGTGTTATTGAGGGTAGAAATGTGGTTATGTTGGGGCTGAGATGGAAGTTGGGAGTTGGGGACAAAATCAATATATGGCATGATCGTTGGATTCCCTCCTCTCCAAATTTCAAGATCCAACATGGTAAACCGCCTAACTGTCCGCTAGTCTATGTGACTGATATTATCGATCAAGTCTCAAGAAGATGGAACATGGAGCTGTTAAATGAGTGGTTTGACCCGCAATACAGGACTAATATTATTAGGATCCCTCTACCTCTCTGTCCTGGTGAGGACACCAGAGTTTGGGGAGCTTCCAATGATGGGAATTTCTCTGTTAAAACTGCCTACTATCTATTATGTTCACAGCGCATGTTATCCCGGGGGAATCGTCCTTCTTCTTCTGTTGTTGGTAGGTGGGCGGCGACTCCAAACTCTGTATGGAAAGCCATATGGAAATGCCACTCTCTTCCAAAGATAAAATCACTATTATGGAGTGCTTGTGGGGGTGGGATAGCCTGTGGTGAAGTGATGGAGAAAAGAAGAATGTTGGTGGAGGCTTGATGTCCCCGTTGTGAAGAGGTTCTTGAGACCCCCGAAGGATGGAGAGACCACAATTCAACAGTGGATTTCTCAATGGACTACCTTTAATACGATTGGCAGGAAGGAGGCGCACTATATGATCACCTCGAGCTCCTTCTTTTTTCTAGTTCATATGGTTGGCGAGAAATGAGATGGTGTTTGATAAGAAGATTTGGACTCCGCTGGAGGTGGTGCAAGCAGCCGTTCATGACTTCAAAGGAGTTCACAAGTGCTAGAGCGGCCATGTTCAGTCCTCTCTCCGTTGTTACTCATTCTCCTTCCCCAGATCCGAGATGGAAGCCTCCCTCTCCTCCTTTTGTCAAGCTCAACTCTGATGCATCTTGGAACTCCAACTCAAAGTGTGGGGACCTTGGTGTGGATGTTCGCAATCATGAAAGCAACCCAATCATTGCAGTTTCAGAAATGGTAAGTTGTGCTAGTGCTATTGAAGGCAAGGCTCTTGCCCTTCGGCTGGGGCTCTTGGAATGCATCTCGGAGGACGTCTGCTTCGTCTTGGCTAAGATCGATTACAAAGATCTAGTGAAATTTTTGAACAATCTTTCTAGTCGCCTCCACTCTCGGTGCAGGGTATCCTTGAGGATATCCGTTTCATTGCTAAGGAGTTTTGAGTTTGTAATTTCTCTTATATTTCTAGGGAGTCTAACTTTGTTGCCGACTCCTTAGCTCGGAAGGCCATGTCCGAAGCATGTAGGACAGTATGGCCATTATCCACTCCGTGGTTGAAGGATCTTTGTAACTCTTCTTCTTCGTGCTTGTCACGTATTAATGAATAGTCCCCTTTCTACCAAAAAAAAAAAAGTTGATTTCTATGCTTCGAAAAAAGTATATAGTAATAGCAAACACATTTAAACACTAAGCAAAATCCAATATACATATATTTTTATGGAGGAAGAAATACATTACTATTTGCACAAAGGAATGAAGTTGTATGTAAGCTTTATAAGCGTAGACCGAGAGGTCCTGCCAACCAAATGTGCATTGTAAAGTCACCGTTTATGAGTAGATGATGAATGGTTTTTGTTGAACAATTGCAGAACACACAAGATTTATCAATATTCATCCATTTTCTCATAAATTCGCTAACAAGAATTCCATTGTGTAGATCCATCTCCATAAAAATACCTTAAATTTGGGGTGGACTTTTAATTTTCAAAAGAATTTCCACCATTTGAGGGGAAGAATCCCAGAATTACATTGACTAACATTACCTGAAAAAGAAGTGACAAACCTTGCCCCTGTTTGTGTGTAGTGAAAGATCCATTGATGGTCGATCAAAGTACACCACCATTTGTCATTTTGAAGAGAATGAGAGATTTTGATGACATCCCAAACCATATTTTGGCTGTAAATGGTTTAACAACAGTTCAATATTCAAAGAGTTATTGGTGAGGAAACGATCAACCTTATCAAAAGGGAAAGTATCACTGTCATTCCCTACTATTGAAATAACACATTTCTTAAGGAGTGGTAAAATGGATACCACGCTATTCCAGATCCACGACCCACATCGAATCATGACCTTAGGATCAGAAAGATATTGCGCACGATCAGATAGCATCCTTTTCTCCTATAAATTACTGACAATCTTCACTTAAATTGGAGATGCACAGATGGGGAATCGAACCTGGGACCATGTGTCTATCCACACAATCCGCAATTCGCCCTAACCATCTAAACAATCCACGGATGAATTCTCTCTCCAGACCTCGTAATGGTGAAAGCCTCGTGAATTAGATATACTTTTTTTGTCAAGGTTGGTAGATAAATGAATCAATGCACAACATATGTGCAATTAATTGGGACAACCTAATTTAATTGTGGACTGGAATTTAATTCATAAGCAAAGGAACGTGGAACTTACCACTCCCTAAAATTTAGATTCCACGTGATTCATCATGAGAGAGAGAGAGAGAGAGAGAGAGAGAGAGATGTCCATTGAAAAGTTGCCTCTGCACACCCAACTAACATTTGAGAGGTGGAACCGATATATGATATCCTAACACTTGTCAAAGAGCTTTGAAAACCTGTTAGAATGACCTGTGCCTTTAGATGTCCTTCAAGAGATATATGTCAAAATAAAGCAAATAGAAACGCATCAGCTATGAGCCAATTCCCACTCTCCCCCCAATTAAAAGAGCGAAAATTTTTCAACATTGGTTATTTCTGGGTTGTGAATGGATGGCTGTTGTTTATCAATCAAAGAACAAAAGAAAAAGGAATGGATGGCTGTTCAATAATTAATGAAAACTCATACAGACAATTTTTATCAAAGAAAAAAAATAAGAATCGAGTTTTTCTAAGGTCGTCATTCATCATAGTCCATCGTAATCACATATAATAAGGGGAAAAGAGGTAGAGAGAATGATGAGAACACAAGGGTTATTCCAACGTCTAACCATCAACAAAGAAAAATTTTGTCAAAAATTAATTTTGATGCAAAGAAGAAATGGGATATCACTCAAAATTAATCATGACTAGATAAGAGAGGGATGACAAATAGCATAAGTGGGATGATCTATTTCCAAAATTGGAGCAAAGTGGATCTCACAGGGGTGTCAACCAGTCCACCTTGTTGCCTTGGTGTCAGTGGCACCTAATCAGGCCTCACCAATTTAAAGATCCCATAATGTTATGAACCAGTTAGGCAATCAGGCCTCGTAGGCAAAGTATAAACATATTTTTATTCCGCTAGTCAATTAGGCTCTGTACTGTAACGATTCTGTTTTTTTAATATGATTTTGGGTCTAGCACACTTTTTTGCATTTCTATTTTTTGGAGTGATTCTGCATCTTAAATGTTGTATGGTAATCGCAAAAAAAAAAAATGATTTTGTAACCTGAAAGAAACAGAAACATGTATGGTCCGTACTTAACAGAATCGTTTCTGTTAGAAACCAATATTTACATAAAGTGCCATCTTCACCATGGGTGTCAAAGTTGTGATTTTTAAATAAAATCTAAGGATAGTCAATGGTTTTTTAATAAATTCTAAGTTATGAAAACCATTATTACCCAAATAGCTCAAGTCGAATGAGACAAATAAAAATATTTCCATATCAATAACATGGTGTTCACTTCAAATATGAAATATTTGGCCGTGTTTCCTTGCCATATGAAATATGAAATGTTTCAACAAAAATATTATCTATCATAATAACATAAAAGTATGAACAAGAATAAATTCAAGTATTGACATAATTCTTAAAGCATCTAATTATGAACTTAAGGGCATAAATTAGGTCTTCCAACTTAATTCTTAACTGCAAAACATGTCCAACTACTTCAAAGTTTAAATCCAATCATCAAAATGTAATCATATAATTTGAGCCATTCCGGCTTTAACAGCTAACTCATTTGCAATCTTTTTCCTAAGATCATACATCTATCTTCTTCTTTCTGCTAAGCTTATACTAATGTGAGCCGATGGTATATAATCTTGAATTTCTTCAGGCTCCTGATTCCACCAATTTTCACCAAACTCCTCAAAATTCTTGTCTGCAATTTCTTCCTCCTGAATGAAGTTGTGAAGTGCACAACAAGCAATGACGATGTATGTTTGGGTGTTTAGTGGAAAACATGGGATTTTGCTGAGAATTGGGAAGCGCTTCTTCAAAGAACCAAAATTGCGCTCTATGACATTCCTAACAGAAGAGTGTATTATTAAATAGCTCTACTGCTGTCCTTGGACGTCTATTCCTATAATCATTTAGATGGTATCTTTGTCCTTTGAACGGCGTCAAGAACCCAGTAGTAGATGGATAACCAGAATCAACCATATAATATTTACCTAGCACGTAAAGTGAAAAGTAATGAATCAACACAATATGCAAAATAGAGCATAATCAACTGGTGAGGTTAAGATTTAGAATGTACCAGGTGGAGGATGAGAAAATTCAAATTTAGAGTTATTCAATGCCTCATTGAATACTCGACAATCATTTGCAGAACCCTCCCAACCAGCGTACACAAAAGCGAATTTCATGTCAAGGTCACATGCACACATAACATTCCAGGTCATATCTCCTTTCCTTCCTCTGTACGGTATTTGTATGGGTAGAGGTACAAAAGCACTAACATGAGTGCCATCAATCACGCCAATACAGTCCTAGTACAAATACATGGATATTCATCAAATCAAACCACGTATAACCACAAAACAACATAATCATTGTTTTAATTATAAGCAACATACCTTGAAGAAAGGATAGAGCTTTGGTTTTTCAAGAATCTGTTTAGGGCAACGACTGAAGTTTGGAGGTTTGATATTCTCTTGTCCCAGTAGTATGATAGCACGTAACACTTTCTTAAAGTGTTCACCTATAGTGTTAAGAGAACGCTGAAAGTATTCTGCTATGTCTCTATACCTATCATTGTGACCAACGATAGATATAAACATTGCCAACTGCTCATCCACTCTTAAATATTGACTTTCTTCCAACCAACCACGTTGTCGCATTAATGCTTCAAGGTTGAGGAAGACATGGCGTTTCATTTTATATTGTTCATAATATCTGTCTACATGTCCGTTTAGAACCTCACTCACTCGCTCTGGTCCTGTCAATTTACTATCTCGTATGGGCTCTCTAGTGTATAATGAATCACGTGCTTTCATCAACAACATCATACACATCATGATTTCTGCGTCAGTGTCATCCCTTTCCATTTGTTCAATGTGTTCCCTAGATGCCGTCATTCTTTGATCCATTCCTATAATATAAAATTAGAAATATGCAAACACATCAAACCATAATTTTGAACAAATATCTAAGACATCAAATACTACAGTTAGAAAAATAAGTCAAGACACAATCATCCAAGACACCTTAAAAAAAATGAAAGAAAACATAGCAAACCATCAAAGTTAAAAGTAGTGTGTCAAGGTACAATGAACAAATATTCAGGACATCAAATACTACAGTTATAAAAAAAATTGAAGACACAGTCATCCATAACATCTTAAAAAGTGAAGGAAAATATAGCAAACCATCAAAGTTAAAAGTAGTGTCAAGGCACAATCCAAGTAGAGTTATCAATCTATCTAATTAAAAGAACTTTTTAAGAAGCAAACTACTGAAGGGTACGAAGGAGTATTGACTTCCGATGAGGAGGGAAGGAAATTAATGCTTCTCTCCATTGCGGGTCAGCCATTAACTTCCGAAGTACTTTCTTGTATAGTGCTTCATCTAACTCATATCCTGACTCAAGCACCTCCATGGCCCTAGTAATCCTGTACATCTGTTCCGCATTTTGGGTTGAAGCAGTGGACATGCTCGCATCTCGTTCTACCCTTGATTTACTCATATCTTGAATTACCTTGCATGCCATTGACCAATCATTAGACTTGCTCCTCCTCCTTTTCGCATTTGGAGTCCTATCATGCCTATGCTTAGTAGCTGGCCTTTTTTCCACTGCTTCAGTTTGAGTGTCCCCTAATGGAGTAACTTCATCAGCGAAACTTGACTCATCACAAGACTCAATCGTATTCCTAGCATCATCAGCCCCCATAGTTTCCAACACGGTTGTTTGAGTCCCACTTCCTTCGCCGTCTACATATGTATCACCAAATACCATACATAGTTTTGGCCATTGTGGTAGTCTGTGCTTCTTAAATCGTGCCCAAGTAGGGTTATCCTAATAAATAAAAAATACGCATAATCAAATACTTGAATTGATATATCCTGGCATTTCAAAATACTCAAATTAAATACAAATTGAGCATACCTTAATATGCGATTCCCAGATGGATTCACTATCAACAATACAAGTTCTTGAAGCAATATCCCAACCAAAACCAGTTGTCTCCAATAGCTTCTTAAACTGACTATAATTTTGCTCAGTTTGTTCACTTTGTTCTTCAACTGTACAATGGCATAGTTGATCCTAGTTTTTTCTTTGAAGTTATTGGCAATGTTGTTCTAACCAGCTTTATTAAAAGTCGAAGTAGTCCTATTTCCTTTCTTAACTTCCTCTACCATCAGAACAATAAGGGTGTTGATTTCCTAAACTTCGTTCTAGTGAGCTGATCGGTGAAGCAGATTAGGAGTAGGGTTTTGGAGATGGCTGAGACGAGTAATGATACTAGAATCGGACATGAGCCAAAGGATGGCTGGCCTTCGGATCGTGGTAGACAGGCTTTGATTACTGATTTTCTGAAACCAGAATTTTCAAGGAAGGATTCTAGATCGACTTCTGCTACTAATGATACTAGATATGTAGAAGGAGGTGAGGATGATCGGGTTAGGGATGCAGAAGAAAATAGGGAGGAGGTGCAACGATCCTACTCTACCGTGGTGGGACGTGCTTTGCCGGAAGTGGAATCTTTGCCCGATCCCATTCACGCTGGAGCCTACACCAAAATCATAATCCCACAAGATGCCTATGAGGAAAGACTGCTACGGTTCAGGTTCGCATTGATAGGGAGGATGAACTTTAGATACCTTTCAATGGATGACATTCGAAAGGAGGCGAAGGAGAATTGGAATCTAAAAGGCGGAGTGAAGATGGCTCCTATGGGGAAGGGGTATATTCTTATTCAATTTGAAAGAGAAGGAGACATGGCAGCCATGTGGAGATGAAGTCTTACAAGAATCCGTGGAAGGTCATCAGATTCCAGCCTTGGAAGGCAGATTTTGATGTTCATGCCAAGAACGTCAAAACCAAGTTGGTTTGGATCAGATTCCTTGACCTGCCCCTTGAATACTGGCACGAGAAGATTCTGTTAACAATGGCTAAGGCATCAAGGAGACCTGTGGCACTGGATAGACGCACTCGATCTGCGGCAATGGGCACCTTTGCAAGGGTCTAGGTAGAGGCCGAGATTGGAGCTACCATGTAATATCCCGCTTCTTAAACCCGGTCTGATTTCGCGATTGAACCGGTTTAACCATGCAGGAACCGAGCCAGAGGATATTAGAGCGGGTTCCTTATGGGCTATGATGGCACGGGTGACCTTAAACACCGGCTGGCCCGACAAGTCCGAGCCAGTGCCAGAAGAGACGGGGGTGCCCAAACCGTGTACGTGCACCTACCATAAGGCTATGTACGGATAAAATAGGTATTATATCCGTATTTTAAGGTATATACGTATGCTACATCGTATGCCTGGGGTGGGGTTCGTGCCGAGGTCCGAACCCGGTCAAAATCCCAAGTTTTGGCTCTCAGGCGGGTATAACAGGTGGGTACACCCACCCACCTGAGTGACCCATCCAACACTATTCACTTAAGTAGGAATAGTATATAAAGCTTTATGATTTCTTTTCTTTCCATTTATTACCCTCGTACGTTTGGTGAGAAAAGTAAAGAGGAGAGAGAAAAGAAAGGGAAGAAGAAAGGAAGAGGAAGAAAGGAAGGATTTCAGTGGCGCCGAAGCTAGATCTTGCCATTCCGGTGCCGGGAGAGTAATCTTCGACTCTAGATCTACAGTTGAAGGTAAGAAAAGTTGGGTTTTATGAACATTCACCATACCCGAGCTTTAAACCCTCGATTCAAGTATGATTTCTTGAGATCTTGTAAATACCCTTTGAAATGATGAATCTAAGGTTTAATAGATGATTTATGTGTTGATCGTGAAGGATTTGAAGAGTTATTGACAAGATAGAAGGAGCATTGTGAGTTGGAAGTGATTTGAAGGGTTTGAAGTCATTTTTGGGCAAAGAAGGTAAGATGGTTTCCCTCACTTGAATCTAACCTAGATCTAGGTTAGAACCATCCTATAGGACCTCAAAGGGGTGAAGAATGGGTGGGGGAAAGCCCCATTTGATTCCCCAAAGGATGGAGAGAATGGGGAAGAAACAGAGTCATTCCCGCCAAAACCGGTGGGTACAACCGGCGGGTACCTACCCGCCTGAGAGTACCCACCTGAGAAGGCAGGGGTCCCTGGCCAAACCGGCAGGTATAACCGGTGGGTATAACCGGTGGGTACCTACCCGCCGGTCATAACCGGTGGGTATAACCGGTGGGTAGACAGCCCACCTGTCTTACCCACCTGTTTGGCCCCGAAGGTGATCCTTAGGTCCGATCGAACCCAAATCGGACGTGTGACCTTCTTTTGATGTTCTAAACACAATTTTGACATCGGATTTCATTAATTTTGATTCTAAAATGGTGAAGTACTAACCCCTCTCAATTATGTTAGGTTCACCGAATCCTACCCGATTCGCTCCGAATCTCACCCGTACCGAACGGGAATCCTTGTACGCAACAAGTAAGTGGAGAGAGGACGTTTGGCCTTGTTTCAAGGCATTTGTTTGGCATTCATATAACTATATCTAATCTAGTCATGTCATCATGAATATGCTATATAGATTAGTCATTCCACTCATTGATGTGCATATATGCTATGTTTATTTTCAAATGCCAATTTGATTGAGATGTTAATATGTTGAATGTGGACATCATGGAGCATATTGCATTGATAGACTAGATGCCGTGGTCGGCTTGGAAACGAATGCATTGGTGGCCCGTGGTATGGGACACGGAGGCACTATGCAGTCGTACTGTCATATAAGAGCATGCGGTATTAGGATTCTCACCATCCCGTGCTACGACCCTTCCCAACAGGGGTTAAGGTGTTGGGTTGCCATTTGGGGGGAAGCAGGGGTCGCGGTTGTCGGACACTGTGGCGGTTAGGCATTACGCCCGGCGAGTCATGTAGGACAGTCGGCAACCCCAGTGGTACATTCAAGAGGGCCAATCGTACTGCTTTTAAATTGCTGGAGTCAGCACCTTTATTTCAATTATTTATATTTCTGTTGAGATCCGGTGGACGGCATTGTCTTTACTTTTCCGAGTACTCACAGTGGGCCTTCTCCAACAGCCCTATGGGCGTATCGCGGGAGGGAGTTCACGGCTCGTACCCGGAGTATACGCGCACTGTGGTTGTAGTAGCACTTAAACCAAAGACTTAGTAATATTGTTTAGGTGGATGTGAATTAAAATGAATAGCATGGCATGTAGTGCATATGATGTGTTGTGATGTGTGGACTGTTGTGTGTGGTCCACCTCTCTACTTACTGGGCTAGTGAGCTCATTCCACGTGTGCACCCCCTTTTTAGGTGATTTTGCAGGTCAAATATTTGAAGAGCATGGGGTGGGTCCCACAGTCGAGTTTCCTGAAGAGGACTGGTGGACCCCTGAGGAGTTTGAGCACGGCGTAGACTGCTCTTGTGAGAGCTGTGCTGCGGGACAGCAGTTCTGAGGCCGAGCCGAGCTCCACCCTGGAGGTCGTGCTGAGCTCCACTTCCGAGGCCGAGCTGAGCTCTTCTACATGATGCCGAGCTGGGCACAACCCCTGATGCCGAGCTGAGCTCCAGCCTTGATACCGAGCCGAGCTGTGTACTCTGATGTTTTTGATGATTTTCCTGTATATACTTGATATTTGAACTTTATTCTTTTTGTGTATATATCATGCCTTCGGGCCCAAATGTATATAATTATTGTATCACCATTTGGGTATCAAGTATATGGGAATTATTTACAGGTAAAATTTAGTCTTCCGCTGATCTGATGAATTTGTTGTTAGTGTGTGTATGCTGTGGTGGAATACAGTATCTGATGATCCTGGCAGGTTTGGGTTAACCGGTGTTAACTCGGTCACCGCTCCGGTTCAATGTGAACGGGGTGTGACATACCAGACTTGAAGAAATCCAAGTAGAACGAAGGCAACCAGGAACTAACGAGACATTCTGGTTCAAACAAAATATTATATATGAAGATGCCTTGATCAGATGTGCTTTCTGCAAAAAAATGGGACACTCTGTCCATGTATGTAGAGAGAGGAGGGAAGCAGAGACCAGGAAGGAGTCGCAGCGCAATGAGACTGTTCCAGGGGTGACCTATGCAGATGAAGAGGATGGTGTCCAGAGCAATGGTCACTGGAAAGAGAGCAGTGGCCGCCGGGATGAGCAGATTCCGATGACTGGTGCGTCTAATTTGGAAAGATTTTCTTTCCTTTCGAAGGAACGATCTCCTCCCATTTTTGAATTGCACACTTTAAGGAACATTGAAGGAAAATCAGTTATGAATAATTTGAATGGAGACATACAAATCTGCCTTCCATTAGAAGAAGAAAGGAATAAGGAAGGAAATATACTAGAGGGGGCATTTTTGAACAAATCAATGAAGGGGAGAATGACTTGGATGATGGGGTGGACTCTATGGCTGGATCAGATAACGGGTTTGTTGGTGGAAATGGGGCCCTTATGGGTCACCGTACCTATTCCCAACCCACAAGAAATAACGCCTCTTCCCCTCGAGAGGCTGAAAATGACACAAATAGGGCCATGCACGAGAAGGACTCTTCAAGGCCGATTTACACTGGACAAGGCAATGGTGATCGAGTGATGGCTCTGAGTACGCATGGCGAGCATCATGAGACTGGTAGGTGCCAACCAATGCAATGGTACAATAATGTCATCTCGTCATTCAATCCCTTCAAGATTAATGGTGGCACAGTGGTCGTTAATCATAAGGAGGTAGAGCAGATAGACAAAACTCTCTACGAGAGGGAGGCTTTGGATCTGGTTCCTGGAAGACAGGGAAAGGGGAAACAACTGACCAATATAGAGCAGACTTTGTGAAAGTCTGGCCGTATTGCTTCGTCAAAAAATAGTAAATGAAAGCCCTCTATTGGAATATTAGAGGGATAAAGAAGGCCGCCGCAAGGTTAGCTTTGAGGAATATTTTAAGGGAAAAAAGGCATGATTTCCTTTGTATTGCCGAACCTATGATTCCCTCCGATGCCTTTCCTACGTTGTTCTTCAACAAGTTGGGTTTCGACCCTGATTTCATCCATAACGAGCGAGTAGGCGGCGTCTCAAATCTATGGCTGATTTGGCGAAGAGGTATAGCAAAGCCTGTTGTGATGTCGTCTTCTGAGTAACAAATCTCTGTCTCTGTGCAATGGGCTCAGGAAATTTTCATCTTATCTGTAGTGCATGCCAAATGCCTAAGAGCTACTAGAAGAGAATTGGAGACTTCAATGCCACCCTTCTCTCCTCTGAAAAAAGGGGGCCAGTAATTTTCAACTTAGGGTTAGCAGGAGATTTTGGCGCAATGGTGGATACATGCTCGCTAATTCAAGTTCCTTCGTAGGGAAGGAAATTCACATGGACTAATAACAGGAGAAAGGGCCATGTGTCTGCAGTGCTTGATCGAAGCTTTTGCAATGATGCTTGGATTTCTTTTTTTAAGAATGTCACCAATTTGTCTTGCAGAGAGTGGCGTCTGACCATGCTTCCATTCTGGTGGTGTCTGAAGGTTTTGAAAGACCAAAAAACTGTCCTTTTCGATTTCAGAGGTTCTGGACAGAACATGAGGGCTTTCTAAATGCAGTTAAGACCTCCTGGGAGAACGACATTTCCGGATCCCCAATGCTGGTTATGGCTCGAAAATTAAAAATATTGAAGGTCTTCCTGCACTCCTGGGCGAAAGAAAATTTTCCAAATTTTAATTTGGAGATGATGGAAGCAAAAAAATGCACGGAGGAGATCCATACTGAAATTGACAGAGATGGGATAAGCGACTCTATTTATGCAAAAGAAGCTGATGCAAAGACCAGATACCTGAAGGCCATGCAAAATTATGAGAAATTGTGGGCTGAAAAATCTCGTTCTAGATGGAGGGATCAAGGAGATAGATGCTCAAAACTTTTTCACATCTCAGTGAAGATACGGCGAATGAAGAACTCCATTAAATCTCTAAAGATGGTTGATGGGACCTTGATCTCTGATAAAGAGCAGATCAAGGAATACGTCACAGGATATTATGAGCATTTTCACAAAGGTATTCCCCTTACTAATCACATGGATTTATTGCAATGCATTCCAAATGTTTTGGAAGAATGGGATAGAGGTCGATTAGATGGTATTCCCTCTGACATTGAGATCAAGAGTGTAGTGTGAGATCTTGATCCAGATAGTGCTCCTGGTCTAGATGGATTTCCTGGAGCTTTTTATAAATCATGTTGGGACATCATATCTTCAAATGTGTGCAAGGCTATCAGATGGTTTTTCAGAACCGGTTTCATGCCTTACGGAATTAATAATAATTTCCTGATCTTGATTCCTAAAATTGAAGGAGCACTATCCCTGGACAAATTCAGGCCGTTGTGCATGGGAAATTTTTTTTGCAAAATAATATCAAAGGTTCTGGCTATGCGATTATCATGTGTTCTTCCAAAAATTATTTCTGAGGAGCAGGGGGCCTTCCAGAAAGGGAATATCATTCATTCCAACATATCTCTAGCCTCGGAGCTGGCAAACATGATGTTTGCATCCACAAGAGGTGAAGGTATGTGTTTAAAAATTGATATCCAGAAGGCGTTCGACACCATCTCTTGGAATTTTCTTTTCCATGTTCTGAGGAGATTTGGCTTCTCTGAAAAATGGATCTCTTGGATCCATCAGATCCTTGTTTCTTCCAGAATATTAGTTCTGCTAAATGGTGGCCCTGTTGGATACTTTGGTGTGGAGAGGGGTCTGAGACAAGGAGATCCGATCTCGCCAATGCTGTTTATAATTGCTGAAGAGGTTCTTTGTAGAGGCTTATCTGAGCTCCTAGCCAATAACAGCATTAAAGCTCTATCGGGTCCTCGTGGTGCTATTATCCCTACACACATTCTATTTGCTAATGATGTATTTATCTTCTCAAATGCATCCATCAGGTATGTTAAAAATCTCCATATTTTTCTCTCTAAATACCAGAGCTTCTCCGGCCAGAAAATAAATTTAGACAAAAGTAAGCTTTTCTTGGGATCTGTTCCTGCCCCTAGAAAGCAAGCCATTGCGGAAGAGCTTGGTATCTCCATTTGTAACTTCCCCACCCGCTATTTGGGGGTCGAGATCTTTAAGGGAAGGGTGAAAAAGGAGTCGCTAATCCCCATTATGGATAAAGTTAAAGGGCGACTAGCAGGATGGAAAGGGAAGATTTTGTCCATGGCTGGACGAGTGGAATTGGTCTGCTCAGTGATCTTGGGAATGATGAACCATAGTTCAGCGTATATTGGTGGCCTTCATCCCTTATTGCAACAATGGAGAGGTGGATGAGAAATTTTATCTGGACAGGTGAGATTGATACTGCAAAATAAATATCAGTCAGATGGGATCTATGTTGTAAGCCTAAGGATGAAGGTGGGTTGGGGCTGCGAAGACTCAGAGACATAAACAAAGCTATGCTCTGTAATATGGTCTGGAGGGTCAAGCATGAGAAACCCTTAGCATGCAAATTCTTAAGGGCGAGATTCCTGAGGGGTGATGGTTCCTTCAAAAAGTCCTATAAGCCTTCTTCGATTTGGCCTGGATTTAGGAAGATGTGGGATTTTGTGTCCTCCAAAGAAGCCTGGTCAATTGGAAATGGGAAAAGCATTAATTTCTGGTCGGATAAATGGTTGGGCGGAAAATCCATCCTAGAGCTAGTTGGCCTGGAGGGAGAGTCGAGTCTTCACTGCAAGGGAAAGGTCAGTGACTTCATTGATAATTTCAAATGGAAATTGCCAAATGTTATCTCCCCTTTGCTGCATAATATTTTTGAGAAAAATCGAACCATTAAAATTCCCTCTTATCCCTGTGAAGATATGTGCCTGTGGAGTCTATCATCTGATGGGATTTTCAAATCTAATTCTACTTGGGAAGATATTAGGATCTGTAACCCGAAAGTGCCATGGTTCTCTCTGATATGGGGCAAAAAGATGCAACCCAGGGTGTCTATCTTTGGTTGGAGAATGTTGCACGACAAGCTCCCTACAGATGACGTTGTTCAAAAGAGGGGCATAGACCTTGCCTTTAAATGCAGCTTATGTGGAATGGAGGCTGAGACATCGACTCATATATTCCTTCAATGCTCCTACTCCGAAGATATATGGCTCTTTTTTTATGGGTGCTTCAATGTGCCATCGAAGAAAGCTGGAACCATGCCCGATTTCCTCAAATGGTGGAGAAGAAAATAGAAATCTGTTTGCTGCAAAGAGGCATGGATCATGGGGTTACTAACAGTGACTGATCATATTTGGCGCGAAAGAAATAGTAGAAGGCATGATGGCAAGGCAAGACCGGCAAGATACCTGAAGCAGATGATTCTAGAGGATATTCAGTCCACAAAGCCAAGCACCAAAGGTGAAGTTAAAACAACGACTGATCTCATTTGCTGCAGGAAGCTTGGTATTCTGATTCAACGTTCTCCACCTCAATCGATCTTAGAGATTTTCTGGTGCAGACCCGACGTAAATTGGATTAAATTGAATTTTGATGGAAGCTCAAGGGGGAACCCAGGTCGCGCAGGTGCAGGCGGGATTTTTCGTGATCACAAGGGAGGCATTCTTGACTCCTATAAAAATTTTATGGGAGTCTCGGAAGTCTTCGAAGCTGAAATCGAAGGCCTTATGGTGGGGTTGATGCGTGCTCGGGAGCTGGGCATTACATGTCTATGGGTAGAGACGGATTCTAGTGTTGTTGCAATCTCTATCTAGCAAAAGAAAATTCCATGGTTTGCTTTGCAGAGATGGATCTTCCTCCAGCCATATTTGGAGAGTATCACATGGAAAATAACTCACAACTTCAGAGAAACGAACTCAATTGCCGATTACCTGGCTAGAGATGCGGCGAAGACAGGGATATCAGCCACAAATATCCATTTTCCTACCAACATTAAGGATCTTATCAGAAGAGATGCCGAGGGCAGGCCAAACTATAGATTTGATTAGTGCGCTTCTCTTTCCTCTGCTGATGGCAATGCCGAAGGTGGGGGTCAGGAAACCGATTTTATTTTTGTTTCATTCAATTTTTTCAGTTTCATATAGCTCTGTCATTTTTTCCCATTTTTCTTCATTTTAATATAATGATTTTCTAGCGAAAAAAAAAAAAGAACAATAAGGATGTCTACATTTGCTTGGCTGCATTTTGCAGTCTCATTAACTGCTTGATTTGAAGTTGACATTTTCTCACTATTTTACCAAAAAAAAAAGAACATGAATTTAAAATCCAAATTGAAAACACTGATTTTCACCAAGGCACCCTAACCCTTAATCTATGAAACCCTTATGACCTTACTCACACAGGGCTTTCAAAGGCCTTCAAATGAGGTTTTGAATACATATTGGGCTGTACTAAAATGAACCAGTGGCATTCACAAGAAAACTAGCAAGAACATGAAATTTTCAGGCATATATTGTCACACCCCGTTCACATAGAACCAGGCCAGTGACCGGGTTAACACCGGTTAACCCAAACCTGCCAGGATCATCTGATACAGTATTCCACCACAGCATACACACAACTAAGAAACAGCTTATCAGTTCAGCGGAAGACTTGGTTTACCTATGAATATTCCCATAATACTTGATACCCAAATTGTGATACAATAGTTAATTATATGTGGGCCCGAAGGCGTGATATTTACACAATAAAAGTACAATTCACATATCAAGTACATAAAAGAAATCATCAAAAATCAAAATATACAGCTCGGCTCGGTATCAAAGCCTAGAGCTCAGCTCGGTATCAAAGGTTGAGCCTAGCTCGGCATCACAAGGTAGAGCTCAGCTCGGCATCAAAGTGGAGCTCAGCTCGGCATCAGAATTGCGGTCCCGCAGCACAACTCTCGCACGAGCAATCACTGTCGTGCTCTAACTCCTCAGGGGCCCACCAGTCCTCTTTAGGGAACTCAACTGTGGGACCCGCCCCGTGCTCATCCGATTGATGACCTGCAAACTCATCTAAAAGAGGTGCACACGTGGGATGAGCTCACTAGCTCAGTAAGTGGAAAGATGGACCACACAGAAGTCCACACAACAAATCACAACCATATGCACTACATGCTATGCAATACATTTTAAATCACATCCACCTAAGCAACATTACTAAGTCTTTGGTTTAGTGTTACTACAACCACAGTGCGCGTATACTCCGGGTACGAGCCGCGAACTCCATCCCGCGATACGCCCATAGGGCTATCGGAGAAGGCCCGCCGTGAGTACTCGAAAAAATAAAAACATGTCGACCACTGGCTCTTAACATAAAGTAAATGACTGAAAATTAAAGGTGCTGACTACAGCAATTTAAAAGCAGTACGATTGGCCCTCTTGAATATACCACCGGGGTTGCCGACTGTCCTAATGACCAACCGGGCATAATGTCTAACAGCCACAGTGACCCGACAACCGCGACCACTGCCTCCCCCCAAATGGTAACCCATCATCTTAACCCCCGTTGGGAAGGGTCGTAGCACGGGAAGGTAATAATCCTAAACCGCATACTCCTATATGACAATAGTACGATTGCATAGTGCCATCGCGTCCCATACCACGGGCCACCAATGCACTCGTTTTCAAGCTGACTACGGCATCTAATCTATTAATGCATCCTGCATAATGATGTCAACATTCATCACAGAAACATATTATCACTTGGCATTTAGAAAATAGACACAACACCCATGCATAATCATGTGAGGATGACTAAACTATATAGCATTTTCATAATGGAATGACTAGACTAGATGCAATTAAATGAATGCCAAACAATGCCTTGAAACAAGGCCAAACGTCCTCTCCCCACTTACCTGTAGTGTACAAGGACTCCCGTTCGGTAAGGGTGAGATTCGGTGCGAGAAGCGTACGATTTGGTGAACCTATCATAAGTGAGTGGGATTAGTATTTCACCATTTTGGAATCACGATTAACACGATCCAATAACAAGATCATGTTTAGAATCCTAATAGAAGGTCACACGTCCATTTTGGGTCCAATCGGAAGTAAAAATCACGTTCGGGGCCTCTCGGGTGGGTCGGACAGCCCACCTGTCTGACCCACCAGTCAGACCCACCGGTCTGGACCGGTGGATAGGTCGGCCCACCGATTGGGCCAGAGGGTCTACTAAGACCGGTGGGCAGGGTGGCCCACCGGTTGGCCCACCGGTCTAGCCCGCCAGTTGTGCCCGAGGGCCCTGCCCTCTCAGGCGGGAGCCCACAGGCGAGCCAGATGGCCCACCGGTCTGGCCCACCGGTCTGGGTGGAAAATCTGCTGTTTCTTCCCAACTTCCCTCAACCTTTGGGGATTCAAATGGGGCTTTTTCAAACCCATTCTTCACACATTCAAGGTCTTATAGGATGGTTCTAACCTAGATCTAGGTTAGATTTAAGGAATGGGAAGCCATCTTACCTTCTTTGCTTAAGAACACCTTCAAAACCCCGAAATCACTTCAAATCCACAATGCTTCTCCAACCTTGTAAATACTTCTTCAAATCCTTCAAGATCAGCACATAAATCATCTATTAAACCTTAGATTCATCATTTCAATGGGGGTTTACAAGATCTCAAGAAACCCTACCCCAAATCAAGGGTTTTACTTGGTTATGGTGAAAGTTCAAGTAACCCAACCTTTGCTCCCCTCTAAACGTAGATCTAGTGTTGGAGATCACTCTTTCGGCGTCAGAATGGGAAGATTAAGCCTCGACGCCGCTGAAATCCGTCTCTTTTTCCTCTTCCTTCTCTTCTCTTCTTCTTCCCTTTTCTTTTCTCTCTCCTCTTTACTCTTCTCACCAACATACGAGTGTCATAAATGAGAAAAGAAAAGAAAAGCATAAATGCTATATATACTTCTTAAATAACTAAGTAATTCACATGGGTGGGTCACTCAGGTGGGTGGCTGCGCCCACCTTTCCGCCCACCTGAGGGCCAAAACTTAGGATTTTGACAGAATTCGACCCTTAGCGCGAATCTTACTCTTGGCATACGATGTAATATACGTACGCACATTAATATACGGCTACATACCTTCTTTATCCGTGCATAGCTTTATGATAGGTGCATGTGCACGGCTTGGGTATTCCCGTCTCTTCTGGCACTGGCTTAGACTTGTCGGGCCAGCCGGTGTTTAAGGTCACCCTAGCCATCATAGTCCATAAGGAACCCACTCTAAATCTCTCCGGTTTGGGTCTTGCATGGTTAAACCGGGTCAACCGTGTAATCAGACCAGGTTTAAGAAGTAGGGAATTACATTTACCCCCCCTTCTGAAAAATTTCGTCCACAAAATTACGTACTTGGTTGATCAAAAAGATGAGGGTACTTGGCTTGCATTTCATCCTCTTTCTCCCAAGATGCTTCTTCATGTGAATGATTAGCTCATCACACCTTTACATAGGAAATGGAGCGGTTGCGAAGGATCTTCAACTTTCGATCCAAAATTTCAGTCGGATGCTCTGTATAGGTCATGTCAGCTTCTAGGTATTCTGGCTCCATGGGTAATACATGAGAGGGATCATAAACGTATCGCTTCAGCATGGATACATGAAATACGTTATGAACATCCCCGAGCGAAGGTGGCAGAGCAAGCATGTAGGCTACTGAGCCAACCCGGGCTAAGATCTCAAATGGTCCAATGTATCTTGGGCTCAACTTCCCCTTTCTGTGAAACCTTTGCAACCCTTTTGTAGGAGAGATCTTGAGAAATACCTTTTCTCCTGGCTGAAATTCAATGTCTTTTCTGCGGGTGTCTGCATAGCTCTTTTGACGGGACTGAGCTGCTTTAATCCGTTCTCGATTAACGTCGACCTTGTCACAAGTCATCTGTATCATTTCAGGTCCTAACATTCGACGTTCACCTACCTCATCCCAATACAAAGGAGTTCTGCACTTCCTACCGTATAACGCCTCATACGGAGCCATCCCAATTGTAGCTTGGTAACTGTTATTATAGGCAAACTCCATAAGGGGTATGTATTCTTCCCAACTACCACACATTTCCATTGTATATGCCCTGAGCATGTCCTCTAATATCTGTATGGTTCGCTCCGACTGACCATCAGTTTGTGGGTGGAAAGCAGTACTCAAATTCAATTGTGATCCCAAGGCATGTTGGAAGCTTTTTCAAAACCTCGAAGTGAACCTTGGGTCCCTATCTAATACAATGCTCACAGGCACTCCATGCAAGCGCACTATGTTATCCATGTAAAGTTGTGCTAGTTTGGCCATAGAGAACTTGGTCTTGATGGGAACGAAATGAGCAGTCTTAGTAAGCCGATCAATGATCACCCATATCGTGTCCATCCCCTTAGGTGTACATGGTAGTCCGGTGACGAAGTCCATTGTAATCCTTTCCCACTTCCATTCTGGTACTGGGAGTGGCTGAAGAGTACCATAAGGTCAATGCCTCGCAGCTTTTACTTTTTGGCATGTGAGACAAGTCGCCACATACAGAGCTATTGTGACTTTCATGCTTGGCCACCAGTAATTTTGTTTGAGGTCTTTGTACATCTTTGTACTTCTTGGGTGGAGTGAGTACTCGAAGCTATGTGCCTCTCGCACTATCTTGTCTTGTATATCCAAATCATCGGGTATACACAATCTGCCTCGAAACATCAATGCCCCATCATCGGCTAAAACAAAATCTAGGTCGTTCATTGTTTGATCTTGAACCTTAACTCTGATCCACTACAATTCAGGATCCAAAGGTTGTTTCATTATTACCTCTTGCCTAATAGCCGGATGCACCTGTAGAGCCGCCAAGGATACAGTCAACCATTTATGGTTTTCTAGTTGACGCTCCAATTCTACGGTTGCTCCTTCATATAAGAGAGCTTCCTCCATTAGCGTCGCCTCTTGTATGAGTGGTGGGTTGACTGCTAAGCATGAGAGTGACACAGTCTGTGCCTTCCGACTCAACGTATCTGCTACTACATTAGCTTTGTCGAGATGATACTGAATGTCGCAGTCATAATCCTTCATGAGCTCAAGCCATCTCCTCTGCCTCATGTTCAAATCCTTCTGGGTGAAAAAGTACTTAAGGCTTTTGTGATCACTGTATATCTCACACTTCTCCCCATACAAATAATGTCGCCAAATCTTAAGGGCAAAAATGACTGCTGCTAGTTCCAAGTCATGA
>NW_024870647.1:0-36133 GCF_013358625.1 Macadamia integrifolia
CGTTCATTGTTTGATCTTGAATCTTAACTCTGATCCGCTGCAATTCAGGATCCAAAGATTATTTCATTATCACCTCTTGCCTAATAGACGGATGCACCTGTAGAGCCGCCAGTGATACAGTCAACCATTTAAAGTTTTCTAGTTGATGTTCAAGCTCTAAGGTTGCTCCTTCATATAAGAGGGTTTCATCCATTAGCGTCGCTTCTTGCACAAGTGGTGGGCTGACTGCTAAGTGTGAGAGTGATATAGTCTGTGCCTTCTGACTCAATGCATCTGCCACTACATTAGCCTTGCCAGGATGATACTGAATGTCACAGTCATAATCCTTCATGAGTTCGAGCCATCTCCTCTGCCTCATGTTCAAATCTCTTTGGGTGAAAAAGTACTTTAAGGCTTATGTGATCACTGTATATCTCGCACTTCTCCCCATACAAATAATGTTGCCAAATCTTTAGGGCAAAAATGATTGCGGCTAGTTCCAAGTCATGAGTGGGGTAGTTCTTCTTATATTCCTTTAGTTGTCGGGATGCATACGCTATCACCTTACCGTGTTGTATGAGAACACAACCCAACCCAACCTTGAAAGCGCCAATGTAGACTGTCATTCCACCTGTGCCTTCAGGGATGGTCAACACAGGGGCCGACACCAACCTCTTCTTCAACTCCTGAAAACTCTTCTCACATTCCTCTGCCCATTCAAATTTCACACCCTTTTTGGTTAACTTAGTCATTGGTGCTGAGATCCGAGCAAAATTCTCAATGAAGCGCCGGTAGTATCCAACTAAACCCAAGAAAATTCTAATTTCAGTAACGTTCTTAGGGATTTCCCACTCTACTACTGCTTTCACCTTATCAGGATCCACCTCGATTCTGGCCTCAGACACTACGTGTCCCAGGAATCCAACTTGCTTAAGCCAAAATTCGTATTTACTGTATTTGGCAAACAATTGCTGTTCTCTCAGCCTCTGTAACACCATCCTCAAGTGTTGAGTGTGCTCCTCTTCTGTCTTGGAGTAGATCAAGATGTCATCAATAAAAATAATTACCCATTTATCGAGGACATCGTGAAATACTCAATTCATTAAATCCATGAACGCTGCTGGTGCATTGGTTAACCCAAAAGATAACACTAAGAACTCATAGTGACCATACCAAGTCCTGGACGCTATCTTGGGTATGTCGCCGCTCTTTATCTTGAGCTGATAATAGCCTGATCTAAGGCCTATCTTCGAAAATACCCTTGCACCTTGTATTTGATCAAACAAATCATCAATGCGTGGCAATGGATACCGGTTCTTAATGGTTAGCTTATTCAATTCTTGGTAATCAATGCACATACGCAAGCTGCCATCCTTCTTCTTGACAAACAATACTGGGGCACCCCAAGGTGAAACACTTGGGCGAATGAACCCCTTCTCCAATAATTCTTGCAACTGCATCTGTAGTTCCCTCAATTCGACTGGTGCCATCCTGTATGGAGCTTTAGACACTGGAGCTGCTCAAGGAATCAAGTCTATGGCAAATTCCAACTCTCTATCCGGCGGTAGATGCATCAGATCATCTAGAAAGACGTCAAAAAATTCTTTAACCACCTTAACCTCTTCTAGTGGTGTAACCTTTGCATCAACATCAAGTACAGATGCTAAGTAACCCTGACATCCACTTTCCAACAACTTTACCGCTTGAAGAGCGGAGACAAGGACCTTTCTAGGCCGTTTCATTTTATCTGCTCGGTATACCAATTCTTTTCCTTCATCATTTGTCACCCTAATTAGTTTTTCAGCACACATCACATTAGCTCGATGGGCCGACAACCAATCCATGCCTAGTATAACGTCAAAATTCTGCATGTTGAATTTAATGAGTTGTGCATCCAATTTCTTCCCACTGACTTCCACTGGGCATGGCCCATACACCTCCTTCAACTGTGCAACTTTACCGGTAGCCATACTAACAATCATCCCATGATCTGGTGTCCTGGGTGACATACCAAGTTTCTTAGCAAATCTCTTAGATATAAATGAATGTGTAGCTCCTTAATCAAACAAGACATAGGCTGGTATGCCCGATATAGGTAGAACACCTAGTGCAACAATGCATATAAGTACAGCAGGTCATCAATATTTAACATAAGGAAAATCTTAAATTAAAATGTACTTGCTACCACTTCCGTGTTGGCCTCAGCTTCCTTAGTTGATAGGGCATACATTCTTCCCTGTGGTTGATTCCCCCGAGTTAATGGAGGTCAGTATGCAGAGGGCTGACTAGAGGGTAAGGCTGGTCTAACCCGACAGTCTTTAGCATAGTGCCCATAGGAATGGCAATTAAAGCAAAGGATCTGTGACGCCGAAACTGGGGCGGGGCCCCTTTGCACTTGACCCACTGTAGATGGAGGTCGGGGCGACCTTGGGACTGTAGGCACCGTACTAGTGTTTGGGTGAAAAGATGTAGAGTCCGAACCACTAGCTGGCCGAGGAGGGTAGCCAGATGGCCTATAGGGCTGTCTATAAGTAGGCCCAGAACTATACGACCCACGGTATGCCTTGGATGAGTTGCCCATGTCCGAAAATGGATTTGTCCTCTTCCACAATCCAGGTGTGAGGGACTGTTCTCCCTTCTGCTTATCTTCCATGGTCTTAGCCTTTTGCACAATCTGGCCATAATCTGTCAAATCTAAGACCTCAAGCACTGACCCAATGGATGCCTTTAATCCCTTTAGAAATCTTGCAGCCTTTTCTTCAGTTGACCTCATATGTCTAGGGGCAAAATGGAACAAACTTTCAAACTGCTGCTGATACTCAAGGATAGTCTTATTCCCTTTAGTTAAGGCCATAAATTTCGTTTCCTTACGGTCTCTGAAACTACGAGGGTAGTGATTGGCCAAGAACAACTCCTTGAACTGTTCCCAGGTGGGTTTCAGATGTGTGGCCAACAATATAGGATTAGAGGCTTGCCACCAAGAGTTGGCTTCATTCTTGAGTTGCAGCCCCGCACAAATAAGTTTCTGTGCCTCAGTGCACTCAATCACCTCAAATATCTTTTCCAGCTCTTGGATCCACTGGTCCAGCTCTAGAGGATCGCTTCCCACCTTAGAGAATACAGGTGGCAAATTCCTCTTGAAGGACTCCACTACCCTTGACATATTATTCGTCAACGGGTAATTGGGTGCATATGCCGGATAGTAAGGGTATGGAGGGGGCACCATATACGGAGGAGTGCTTAGTGGTTTAATTGGAGGTGTAACTCCAGCTTGTGGCCCCGTGTCAGACCCTACAGGTGGGTCCTGTGGAGTAAGTATCTGGGGAGGTTGACCGGTTTGAGAAAGGTCTAACTGTTGCTGTATAGTAGCCATAAATGCCTGTTGTTGCTGAAGCATTTGTTGTTGGAAGGCTTGTTGTGACTGCTGGATTATGGTTGCAACATCATCGGGAGTGATGACCTGTGGAGGATCCGGAAGTGTAGTCACAGGTGGGTCCCTTTGTGCCACACCTTGATCAAAGGTTTCTGGAGGTTGTGGGAGTGGGGTTTGCCCCACAGAGCGGGACCTTCTAGGATTTGGCGATCGATCGACCGGAAGAGGACCACGCGAGGTACCTCGTGCATTGCTACCAGATCTAGTACGTACCATCTTGCCCTTGCACCTGGAACATACTATACACAAGCATTGGTTAAGTACCTTAGAATTTACATCGGCACATAATCATATGCCCAACACGGAGTATTATAGTGTATGATGTCTTGCAACTAGCCACAGCTTAATCCTGAAATACGGTGCTAGTGCTTCAACAAGTAGGACGATGGTCCCACTCAACAATATAGTGATAGCCACACACCCCCCCCCCTTTTATTTTATTTTGTTTTATTTTATTTTTTTTTGTATATTAGTATTCATCATATGTATATATATAATAATAATAATAATACCCCCACCCCTTTTTTTTTTTTTTTAGTTTTCCCCCAACCGGCGGGCTGCCCACCGGCTGGCAGCTCGGGTCGGCCCACCGGTCTAACCCGAGGCGGAATTGTACAGGGGCTTTTAAGCCCATGTTTCCTACTTTTCTCCCATTTCTTCCCCCTTCTCTCACTCAGGCGATTTTTGAGGGTTCCTTGATGCTTCCACTCGCGATCTCACTCAACGATTCTGTGGATTTTGGGAAGATTCAACTCCTCCACTCTCAAGTAAGTCTCTTCTCCATTCCTCTTCTTGGAACGTGTACTTTGGAGGTAGAATCCATGTGTAGTCCCCAATCTTGAATTTTTTTTCCATGTTTCTTTCCATAGAACTATCATTCCATGAAAATGTGATGTTTTCCTAGTGATTCATGCATAGTTTTAGGCTTTACTTCACAACTTATGAGAGAAATCCCAACCGTGCCCTAATTTTCTCCAATTTGGGGCTTTCTTCTATCTCCACCCTTTTCTCCCCAACTAACAACTCAAATGACATTCTTTATGCTTGATTTGCACTTATAATGTTGGAGAGATCATGGAAATTTGTGTATGCTTGAAATCCCATCTCTTTCCATGAAAATCCATCTCTTTTCCATGAAAACCCCTATCTTTTGTGTTGGGTTTCTTGAAAAAAAATTCTGGGTTTTTATGATTCTCCTCCCATCCTTTCATACTTGTGGACACTTAAATCTATTTCATTCCTTGCATCTCAATGTCATAATAGAAGATGCCTTTGCATACTCTAGATTGTATAATGATGGCATTTCATTCATAGACATGTAAGCTTCAAGCTTTACTCTATTGTGAGACTTTTCATTTTTCTTAGATTGAACTTGCACATTGAGATTTGGGGTTTTTTTTTTTCCATCATTCCTCACTCGCCATGCTTTATATGTCTTTTGTTACATTTCTGTTTTGTAATGTGCTAGTGGATATCATGTTTTGGGGCTTCCTCCTATTCATTTCTCCATGATTTATCCACTTCTCTTTCTATCATAATCCATATTATGTATTGTACTTGCTCACCCATCTATTTGTTTCCTTTGTTATTCCTCATCCTTACTTATCATTCTTTCTCCTATTTTCTTTCCAGGATGTCTTCTCGCAAGGGCAAGGAACCCGCATCCTCTTCCACTAGGCGTAAGACCACCACTTCCAAAAGGAAAAGTGCAGGGACTAGTTCCCCAACCCCTCGCACAAGGCGACCAGGACTTGCCCCTATCGATCCTTCAGACTACGATGAGGGACTCTTTCGAAGTTCAGAGGCAGCAACCAACTGGCAGGCCTTCCTAAAGAGGTCTGTGATGATGGAGAAAACCGTGATAATCAGCAATTTCTACAAGGTTCAACTTCATGAGAGATTCACCGCACTGGGTTGGCAGTCTATCCTCAACATAGACCGTCTATGTTATGAGCAATTGGTTCGAAGATTCTACTGCAATTTGGAGGTCTCGTCTCAGTATGGGGAGTATTCAATAACTAGCATGGTGAAGGGGGTGGACATTCACTTGACCGTGGACACCCTGGCTGGCATTTTGGACATTTCTTCAGTTGGGCATCATTTCTACAGTCCTCCAAGGAGTAAGCCCGTGGGCCTAACCTTAAGTTTGGAGACGCAGGACTACATTTACGAGACCCTCTGTGGCAGCAAGGAGTGATCGGATTCCGAGATGACATTTTATCCAGAGGTTCATGTATTTGCTCGTTTGGTTCAATTCAATCTGCTCCCTAGAGGAGGTCACCAGAACCAGGTAGGCTTCATGGTGGCCTACTTAGCCTTCTGCATTTATAAGGCCTTAGAGGGAGGTGCTGAGCACTTATGCTTGCCTTACATCATCCTCAAGACTATGGAGCACCATACCTCACACCCCAAAGACGGAGGGTTCCCATATGGTAGGATCCTCACCAGGATCTTTGAGTTCTTTGGGGTGGATCTGAGTGGTGAGGAGGGAAAGTCTCCAGCAGACAAGTTTGATAGGGGAAACCTACTGAGGATGGGTCTCCACACGCTCATGGATGTACCTCAGAGAGCAGGAGCTCAAAGAGGTAGGGACAAGAGGAATGCCCACAGGGAGGATGTTCCTATCGAGGAGGAGGATTTTCTGGATGACGATATCCTCGAGGAGGAGCCTCTTGACTCGAGAGGTGCTGATCCTGGCTTCACGGGGGCTGTAAGCCCACAGCACAGAGCCCCACCACCCGAGAGTGGTGCGTTTGATTTTGAGAGCATGATGACTGCTATGAGGGCCTTGAAAGAAGGGCAAGATCAGTTGCTAAGAAGACTAGATGAGAGTGCTTCTAGAGAGGAAAACATCTTGGAAAGGCAGGCTACCTTAGAGAGTTCCTTCCTAAGATTGGGCGAGGACTTGGATACAATAGCCAACGCCATTTCAGCGGATTTTTCCTGACTCCGGAGGGATGTACAGCTGGTGAACTCCAGGTTTGATTACTACGACCGTCGGCTCAAGGTTAGATCGAGACCTAGGAGGGACGGAGTAGTGGAGTTAGATGATGACAAGGGTCTCTGAGGCCTTAGCTCGCCCATCTACATCAGCTTCTCACTTGTCTCCATGTGGTTCATATTATTATTTTTCTTTGTACTTTTTCCTTCTCTATAATTGGACTTGCTAGTATGGTGTTGTGATGATGTTTGGTGACTTGAGGTTGGTTTGGTATTGATTATGCTTGTTGGTATATATATACATGTTGTCTATCAGGTGCTTATGTGTGAAAAATTTTGGAAATCTTGTTTTAGAGTCGTTATGCTGCCGAAATTTCGTTAAATAGTACTCGATGGGTTATGGAATCAAATAACTAATTTTTCATTTATTCCAAATAAACCTTCTCTAATGCATGCCATGAAATGCGTTAACTAAATGCAACCATTATTATTACTTTCTTTCTTTGGCTTTTAACTCTTTAAAGCTTTTACATTTACCCAATCCCATTTCCTATTATAGATTCTATGGGGTCTAAATGGTATGCTGTGAGTGAATAGAGCATCGCGCTCTGATACCACCGTTGTCACACCCCGTTCACACAGAACCGGACCGGTGACCGGGTTAACTCCAGTTAACCCAAATCTGCCAGGATCATCTGATACAGTACTCAACCACAGCATACACACATCTAAGATCACGTTCAAAAATCTCAGCGGAAGACTTAATGTACCTGTAAATATCCCCAATATACTTGATACCCAAATTGTAGTATATAAATAAATACATGTGGGCCCGCAGGCATGATATTTACACAAAAAGAATAACAATTCACATATCAAGTACACAAAAAGGGGTCATTAAAAGAATCAAAAAGTAAAGCTCAGCACGGTGTCAATACTGCCAACCTAGGTTTGGTGAAAGTTTAAGAAACATAGCCTTTGTTCACCTCCAATCGTAGATCTCGTGTTGGGGATCACTCTTCCGGCATCGGAATGGGAAGATCAAACTTCGGCACCGCTTAAATCCATTTCTTCTTCCTCCTCCTTCCCCTTTCCTCTTCTCCGTTCTCTTTTCTCCCTTCTTTCTCTCTCCTCTTTAATCTTCTCACCAACTTCTAAATGTAATAAATGAGATATTGAAAAACACAAAATAATGCTATTTATACTTTCCTAAAACCACTAGTAACCACATGGGTGGGTCACTCAGGTGGGCGGATGCGCCCACCTGTGACCGCCCACCTGAGGGCCGAAAATTGACCAACAAGTGTGATTTTGATAGAATTCAACTCTTGGCATGTATTTCACTCTCGGCCCAAGGTATATTATACGTATGCACTTTAGGATACGGCTACATAACAGCATTATCTGTACATGGCCTTATGATACGTGCATGTGCACGGCTTGGGTACACCAGTCTCCTCTGGCACTGGCTCGGACTTGTCTGGCCAACCGGTGTTCAACGTCACCCTTGCCATCATGGTCCATAAGGAACCCGCCTTAACCCTCTCCGATTCGGGTCCTGCATGGTTAAACTGGGTCAACCGTGTAATTAGACCGGGTTTAAAAAGTAGGGTATCACATGTGTTGTATTGCCTACCTAAACTTTGAATCAGTTAAACCAGAATAAACCTAAACCAAACCAAACCTGAACCAAATTAGACTAACCCAGACCAAACCAGACCAGCCTGAACCAAACCATATTTGAACCAAATTAGACCAACCCAAACCAAACCATACTAGTCCGAACCAAACCAAACCTACCTGCTTCCCCTCACTTGATAAGAATCAACTGGAACTGCCTAAACCTATGGCCGCCCATTCTACCAACTAGCTGCCCAAGCTATTCCCTTCCACGAAGCCTTGAATTGGCTTCCATGGAGATGGTAAACCTTATCATCTCCATGCAAGATATCCCACAAATCTCACCCTTTTAGTGTAAGCTTCCACGAAGATGATAAAGCTTACCATCTTCGTGTAAGCTCTTACATGGAGATGGTAAGCCTTACCATCTCCTTGTAAGAATTCTTTATGGATGTCTCATTTTTACTATAAATAGGTGACCCTGGGACCGAGAAAAGAAGGGAGAGAAATCCTAAGAGAGAAATCCCTATTCCAGAGAACCTGCAAAAGAGAGAGAGAGAGAGAGAGAGAGAGAGAGAGAGAGAGAGAGAGAGAAATGCAAGAGTCTGGGGAATTTCAAAGCCGATCGTTCAAAGCTCGCTGAAGTCATCACCCTAGTACAAAAGCCCTAATACCCTAGGTCTAGAAGCCCTCGTAATCAATTTCAGGTTCGTATGAAACCCCTGCTTAAATTTTTGTAGTTGATTTCGATATTTTTATTATAGCGTGGAAGCCGTGGCCATCTTCCCATGTTAATTCTTGTTCTAGGAACATAGCGCGGAAGCACTGCCCGTATTCCCATAGCTAATTCTTATTTTAGGAATATAGCATGAAACTGCTACCCATATTCCCATAGCTGATTCCTGTTCTAAGAATATAGCGCAAAAGCCCTGCCTGTGTTCCCATATTTGATTCCTATTTTAGGAATATAACACGGAAAACACATTTCTACACTATAACACGATAATCCTTTCAGATTTCTTGCCCAAGTGCTAGAAGTTTTTATTTCTCCAAGAAAGTGAGAAGAAAGTCAAATCTTTGCCCTTGAGTCAGGAAGAATGACCAGAAATTTCATTATTGTTATCTATTGTTTTATGTAAATATTAGATCGTGATTTTATTTGTTTGAGTGATACATACCTCATCTCCGCATTCATCATTATATGTGTTCACCACATAAAATAACGACTTTATTTATAATTTCATGTATTAATTTATGCATTTGCACATTAAATGATAGTCTACATCAGCATCCCATGTGTTATTATATGTGTTCCTCACATAAAATAACAATCATAATCATCATTTCAAGAGGCATCGTACATTTATGTAGATAAGTTAGTTACATTTTCTATCATTTTATGTAACTTATCATTTTATGTGATTTTAATATAGATTATGTATTATTTAATGCAATATTTTAATAGTTTTTTATAATCATTTCATGCGGTTATATACATGTGTTATATTATCTCACGTGATAAAGCTTCCATGTCGGCTTAGGCTATTAAAATTCTCGGGGAGAATATTCGAAATCCAAGCACCTGGAAGAAAGATTGAAAATTCCAGGTGAGGTGGGTGCCTAACACCTTCCCACACTCATAACCTAACTTAGACCCCTATCTTTAGAACAAACCAAAATATAAATTCAAATTCGTGGGTTCCATCATTTCACAAGAATTTAACCCCTTCTTGAGCTCGATTCCTCGATCGGATTTGGGCTCCACAATAGGGTTCTAGGTCTTAAATCCTAGATGGCAACTCCAAAAATCATGCCTTCCCCATCCCCCATAGTTGCCAGACATGTTTGGAGACATCACCCTACAAGATAGGTGAGAGGAAATAAGCGGGAAAAAGATGAAAGGATATATTACATTGAAAACCCTGAAAGGGAATGAAGGAGAAAAGGGGGTAGGGTTAATCCCTCTCACACTCTCTCCATCCGACCAGAAAAAATCCGTTTTCCCTTACAGTGGTGACTCCACTAGGGACTGTCAAACTTTCTATACCAGAGGCTTACAATGAATGTTAGAGTTTTCTCGCCCTCATCATTATTGAACGCAAACATGTTTGTATATTGCTTGCTAACTGTATCATGCAATTTGTTCGAAGTGAAATCACTTGACGAGGGTACCCCCTATCGTGCTCGCACCCTCAGGGAGGTCAGTGCATGATATACTAAGTAATCTAAGATCAAATGATGTCCACTTCCTACATAAGAGTGCTCTAAGTGAAATTGGTTGACGAGGATGGCCGTCGATAGTTCAAAACCGTCAAGGGTAGTAGAACGTATCTTTCCATTCTAAGATCAACTAACGGCCACTTTCTATACTACACTTATGCACATAATCACTCGCAGATACACCTACCCCTGTGGTTAGCCAACTGAACCCATATAATGTCATGGACAATCACCGATGAAGCCACACCCCTTAATACAGTACCAACTGGTATATCAAAGGAACCACATACCCATAATTCGCTTTTAGAGATAGGTATATCGGTTTTGTCAAGGGTGGCCTTGTTCTGTCCTATAGCCATACCCATCGCATTGCATCATATAGGAACTAGACCATTGAACAACGAAGGTAAGCCACAAACTGACTCAGTAATTGTTTGCGGTTCAAGTTCAAATCCCTCTAGCCAATTTCATTTGGGATGAGATTTTCCCTGTATATGTTTAAACCTGATATGTTCTTTGACAATTGGGAATTAGGATATGCAACTATATCAATTTTGGTTCATACAACCGTGTCTGCAAGGCGATTCCTGCTTCATCACATTATATTAGCACGTGTCCCAAACTGATAATGTTCCACATAACCAATCTAAGAGTCAAGAATGATTAGATATTTTCACGTTATGGGGAGAAACAAAATACCTATATGAAATCAGCTACGAGGCTATTCTTACGTGAACCAACTTGTTTGTTTTCTCACACCATAATTTGTGTCTAACATGGGCCTTCCCAGTAAAAAAAAAAAAAGTGTGTGAATATCGACTGAATGTTGGGCCAAAATTAGACACTTATTATGGAGGGGAGTAATTTTGTTTGTGCATCTTTCAAAACTTTAAAAAAAAAATCTAAAAAAAAAATTAAATTCCTTTATTTGGTCAGGCATGATTCCTCGTCAAAAAATTTCCCGTTGTCTGTGTGGACCCGTCAAGATAACTGTTTGGTCTGAGTCAGCCCTGAGAGATCCTTACCAACCGTGGAACTTATTATTTAACTCACTCCACCAAGTTCACCTAGTCCAATATCGTCTGAACAATCGGTGGGTATGGATCCAGCTATTAAATGTCAACCAGATGCTCAAGAGAAACGAAGAACGGATATGATGTAACTAGAGTTGGAAGAATTGCGTCATTTATTCAACCAATTTACCAGTGCAAAGCAGCCTCAACAACAGACTGAACCTATTTCAACTCCAGGAGAACAGGATCAGACCAAGATGGGGTCCAATGCACCTCGTAACATACTGAGACTCATAGTCGATGATAATGAAGAAGAAATCAGACCAGACTTTCCAACTGAACCCCCTGAAACTGAAAGGGAGAGAAAGATGATGAAAAAATTAGAAAGACTTGAAAAACTACTACAGAGGGGCAAAGCTGTAGATGCTCAGGCCACAGAAATTTATGAGATGGTCCTTTTTCTAGGATCTTGAATTTCAGAGAAATTTAAATGGAACACTGATAAGTTTGACGATAAGGTGACTCAAAGGCACACTTGAAGGTCTTCATTAATATTTCCAGGTCATGGGGATTTACTGAAGAACAAATGGGGCAAGCATTTTTTCTTACTCTTTTAGGCCCAGCTCTTCATTGGTTAACTCAGTTAGACCCTTCCCAGACTCAGAATTGGTCAACGATCATGAAAGCATTCATTAAGCAGTACTTTTACAACATTGAACTGGATATAACTCAATGAGAGTTAGAAACTGTTTGACAGGCTCCAGGTGAGGGTTTCACTAAGTTTCTCCTATGGTTTCGAGATAAAGTAGGCATGATGACATCTCGACCCACTGAAAAAAAAATAATTTGAAATGGTCCTAGATATTTTGGAAAATGCCTACTATGATGTGTTATACAGCCGACACATTGAGACATTCTTAGCGTTGCTAGCAACTGGAAAGAGGATAGAAAACTGTATATTTAGAGAATCACAACATCATGGTATTTCTCAAAGTCATCCTGAACAAGGAAAAAGCCCAAGGCTAGACCAATACCAAAGTCAAGGGCTAAATTTGGTGGGCTAGAATTAGCAACCTATTATAGCTCAAGCCACAACATCTCCTCCAACTGTGATATAGTCTAGCTCATCATCACGACAGCCTTCAAAGCCTCAGCAGTAATTCACCAATGAAGGAAGGAATTTTGGGCACAGTTCATCTGCGACCAGTAAAAAATCCCTTGCTAGATTGGTATGATCAAGATCAATTCTATGACTATCACACCGAAGAAGGACACCCCCACTGATGAATGCATTGCACTTGGACATGCTATGCATGATCTTCTGGAAGATAGAAGGCTTGAACTAAACACCTGAGCAGTAACCAAATGTTTTAATGATAGCTGAAAAAGGAAGTAAAGCATGAGAAGCACATCCGAAATATGAATAAAAGAATGCTAGGTTTAGAGAGAGACCGTTGTCGAGAGAGATTTTTTCCTTCTTTCTTTCCAATTCAAAATGTTGGAATTTTGTTTATGTCAATAAAGTTCTACTTTCATTTCAACTTCATTTCTGTCTTCTTTTACTCTTTCATCATGATCAAGTGTCAAAGTCTTCATGATAAAGTTCTTGAGCTTTCTATACATCTGATCCCTTTCCAATGAGCATGGAGCCTAGAGGGAATCCTTATCTTCGTAAGTCCACCAAGGGAGGGCATCTTTGGTTTCCAGTTATCCAAAAAGAAAAAAAAAAAAAAAAACCAGGACAGCATACTCCTCTAGTCTCCCTGTTGAGCCTTAGCCTTTTCTTTGAAAAGCCTATCTCAGGCCACCTATAACTCATCATCCTGAAACTCTTCTGTTTCATACATGTCCCTTATCTTCTAGGGCCTGATCATAAAATATCATGTCACTGGGGCACCATAGAAAAATTCCCCAAAAAAAGTAAAGGAAATCTAGAATTCCAAGTTGGAATAATGCCCAAATTTGGGCCATCTCCAAAGTAAGAGTTCAAAAAATAAATCCAAAAGAAGAAAAAAAAATGATAATGTATGATAGCCCAAAGTTGGGGTCATTCCAAATTGAGACAAAAAGAAAAAAGAGTTGATTTCAGGATCAAAATCCAACGATCTAAGAAAAATTAGAAGTTGTGGGTAAAATTGTCATTTACCTACTTGACATATGAAAGAAGTCATCAAAGATCAGGTTAGGCCCTGGAAGCATTTTGAGCTTTTTCCATCCTTTGGAACCTGGTCCTAAACCACATTACAACCTACCAAAGTCCTCCTGGACTGACTGATGATAAATATTCTCATCGACATCTCCGAGCTCATCCGGCTATAATGGAACTTAATTATAGGGCTTTGGCATCAAGTTATTAGTCCGAACTACGGTAGGTCTGATCCTCATTTGAGGTACGTAGGCAACTTAGCCACAAAAATGCTAAAGTGCAACCCCCCATTTCCCAACATTCAATATTCATATCTCTGTATCCTTCTTGAACTACGTTTGACTTGATCCCTACTCTAGGGTACGTAGGCATCTTGATGAAATAATAATCAAGTTCGATCCTCTCACTCTCAAAGTTTTTCAAAATGTATCCATCATATGTTTCTCCGTGTCAATATCTCTCTCTACATTGGTCTCTCAAAAGAGCAGATTATGCAAGAAAGAACGGAAAGAAGTTCATGATCAAAGAAATTTACTACTCGTGATAGTATAATCTTGGTAACTACTCACTCCAATGGATATTAAAAAAAAAAAAAAAAAAAAAAAAAAAAAAAAAAGACTAGTCTTTTACCAGGGGCATTTCTATTCTGAAAAATGAGGGAGGAAGATTTGTTGTCAGTGGGGCAATTTTCTGATTCAAGGGCACACGATCCATGAGGATCAGTTTTTGAACACTGGAAGGTCCTAGCCTGAGAAGTGGAGCAATTATTGTAAAAGTGAAAAGGCCAATATAGCTAGGGGAAAATGCCATGGTTATTGCCTTACAAGTGTATCCTTGAGAAGAATGACCCGGTCATCCCTTTTGTTCAGCATCCTTAGTCATTAGCCCACATCATCCAATACTACTTATACCCATTCAGTTTCAATTCACCAGAAATACTTGTGAAGCCCACACAGATGATGGAGATATGAATAATGCAGAATTGTGCCTTGCCTAATTAAAATGTGAATAATCATAAATTTTCAAATTCACAAATAAAAATTTCAAAAATTGCATAAGCATTTCATTTCTTGACCTTGAAGGGACAATTGATCATAAAGTTATAATCATCCTTTCTTCACCAAAGGTTGATGGCAACAACATCACACTTGATGTTATCATGCATAGATATTTAATTGTGTGCTAACCATTTTATAAGATTATGTGTTGTACAAGTGCAGAAGCAAAAATGGAGAATCTCTGGAGAAAATTTTAAATTTTAAATTTTACATAAGATTCCATTCAACCCTCTCATGTGTATAGGATTATGTTTCCCTAAGCATTTGATTTCATCTTAATCTCATGATCACCATTGTACCCGTGTACTTCCAATAATTCTAATCTCGTGATCACAAATGTATCTATGTAATTTCCAATAATCTTGACCTCTCGAGATCATCATAGTACCCGTGTACTTTCAAAAATTATGATCTCGTGATCACCATCGTACCATGTATTTTCAATTATCCTGAACTCATGATCACCATTGTATTCATGTACTCTTAATCATCTCAATCTCTTGACCACCACTGTATTCTTGTACTCCCAATCACTTCAAACTCTTAATTTCTCATTTGCATATGTAATCATCAATCTCACGATCATGTAAACTTTGGAATGCGTGCCTTAGCTTTGTACTTGCAATCCCACAACAAATTGCTATTTTCACAAGAGAAGAATTATGGAGAAACCGTTTTCTTTTCTCCATAATTCTTACTAAAGGTTGAGATGCCATTATAAGAATGATATTTCTGCAACAATGCCAGAAAATGCTAATTCCAGTGTAAAAAAGCCATAATAAGATGTCATTTTCACAATAGCGCGAAAAAGTGTCGATTCCATTTTCGAGATGCCATTACAAGGATGAAATTTCTCCAACAGTGCCATAAGTTTAACTCCAGTGCAGAAGTGCTGCAAAAAGAGCGTCGTTTCCACAAAACAGAGCCAGAAAGTGCTAATTTCAATACTGAGATAAGAGCTTCATTTCCATAACAACATTGGAAAGTATTAATCTCAGTTTCAATTTTCATGTCAAGCTATCAATTTGATCAGAAGTATCAAAAAATGTTACAAGGACATCATTTTGATATGAGTTTGATCAAAAGAGCTAAGGTACGTTAAAATAACGATATCCTTGCAATTTCTCCAGTGAGTTCTCTCAGGTATGTATTTTCTTCCTCATTAGGATTTAATTATGCTTTTTAGTAATTTCATCATACTTGCACTTTCGGCCAAGTCCGGAACATTTCATGTATGATTCAGTTTTAGTGGTATAGTATACCAATACTAGTCAATTAGATATACCCTCATATTAATTTATTGCTTTCATCGAATTTTACGATTATGGTTTAATCGCTTGCCTTTTGCATTGCACCTCCACTATTCCTGAGCAGGATATCAGCAATACATGCTCCAGGATGACAAAATTTTGTTGTTCTTTTCTTTGCCCTTCGGCTATTACACAGTCTTAGCCAAAGAGGGGCATTCTGTAGACACCAAATTTTGTCCCCACCCCTTGGCAATGATGAATTATGGGTAATGATGAAACATGAATTCTCTCTTTTGGAAAGAAATCCAATTTTTGGCATAAGTCCAGACTATCCCAGCTATCCCAACCTAAAGCCGCTATGCAAGAACATGCGGAATACAATTGAGCGTAAGACCGGTTAGGAGTTCAGCCCGATATTTTTAAAATGATGTAGGAAGGGTGACCGAAAGTGGTCATTGATACCTTTTTTCAGAATAAGACAATCGAGTCTAGCATGTGCTTGATTCCCATATCATTAGAAAGTATTCGAAAATACGGTCTTGATATCTTGTACAGAAAAAATGGATACCCAGATGTGCCGTATTGCCTACCTAAACTTTGAACCAGTTAAACCAGAATAAACCTGAACCAAACCAAACCCGAACCAAACCAGAATAAACCCAAACCAGACTAAACCTAAACTAAATTAGACCAACCCAGACCAAACCAAATAGTCTGAACAAAACTAGACCAGCTCGAACCAAACTAGAATAAACCCAAACTAGACCAAACCTGAACCAAATTAAACCAACCTAGACAAAACTAGACCATCCCAAACCAAACCAAACCTATCTGCTTCCCCTCAGTTGATAAGAATCAACTGGAACCGCCTAAACTTATGGCCGCCTGGTCTACCAACTAGTCACCCAAGCTATTCCCTTCCACGAAGCCATGAATTGGCTTCCACGGAGATGCTAAGGCTTACCATCTCCATGTAAGGTGTAAGATATCCCACGGATCTCACCCTTTTAGTGTATGCTTCCATAGAGATGATAAAGCTTACCATCTCCGTGTAAGCTCTTACACAGAGATGGTAAGCCTTACCATCTCCTTATAGAATTTTTTATGGATGTCTCATTTTTACTATAAATAGGTGACCCTGGGTCACCGAGAAAAGAAGGGGGAGAAATCTTGAGAGAGAAATCCTTGTCCCAGAGACCTACAAAAGAGAGAGAAAGAGAGAGTGATAGAAAAAAATGCAAGAGTCTAGGGAATTTCAAAGCCGATAGTTCAAAGCTCGTTGAAGTCATCACCCTAGTACGGAAGCCCTGTTGACCTAGGTCTGGAAGCTTGTGTCATCCATTTCAGGCTTGTACGGAACCCCTGCTTAAATTTTTGTAGTTGATTTTGATATTTTTATTATAGCGGGGAAGCCCTGCCCATCTTCCCATAGCTAATTCCTGTTCTAGGAACATAGCGCGAAAGCGCTGCTCGTATTCCAATAGCTGATTCCTGTTCTAGGAATATAGCAGGGAGGCCCTACCCGTGTTCCCACAGTTGATTCCTATTTTAGGAATATAGTGCGGAAGCGCTACCTAGATTCCCAAAGCCAAAACCCATTTCTACACCATAACACGGTAATCCTTTCAGATTTCTTGCCCAAGTGTCGGAAGTTTTTATTTCTCCAAGAAAGTGAGAAGAAAGTCAAATCTTTGCCCCTGAGTCGGGAAGAATTACCAGAAATTTCATTATTGTTATCAGTTGTTTCATGTAAATATTAGATCATGATTTTATTTGTTTGCATGATACATACCTCATCTCCGCATTCATTATTATATGCGTTCACCACATAAAATAACAACTTTATTTATCATTTCATGTATTAATTTATGCATTTGTACATTAAATGATAGTCTACTTCAGCATCCCATGTGTTATTATATGTGTTTTTCACATAAAATAACAATCATAATCATCATTTCAAGAGGCATCGCACATTTATGTAGATAAGTTAGTTACATTTTCTGTCATTTTATGTGATTTTAATATAGATTATGTATTATTTCATGTAATGTTTTAACAGTTTTTTGTAATCATTTCATGCAATTATATACATGTGTTATATTATCTCATGTGATAAAGCTTCCATGTCAGCTTAGGCTATTAAAATTCTTGGGGGAGAATATTTGAAATCCAAGCATCTAGAAGAATGATCGAAATATTCGGGTGAGGTGAGCGCCTACCACCTTCCCACACTCATAACTTGACACAGACCCCCTATCTTTGGAACAGACCAAAATATGAAGTCAAACTCTTGTGTTCCATCCTTTCACAGGAATTTAACTCCTACTTGAGCTCGATTCCACGATCGGAATTAGGCTCCACAATAGGGTTCTAGGTTTAAATCCTAGATAGCAACTCCAAAAATCATGCTTTCCCCATCCCCTATAGTGACTAGACATGTATGGAGACATCACCCTGCAAGGCAGACAGGTGAGAGGAAATAAGTGGGAAAAAGATGAAAGGATATATTATATTGAAAACCCTAAAAGGGAATGAAGGAGAAAAGGGGGCAGGGTTAATCCCTCTCACTCTGTCCATCCGACTAGAAAAAAATTGTTTTCCCTTACAGATACTGAAACTCAGTGCTAGACCTCGCCACAACAACCTGCTTCTTGCTCTTCCAAGACAATATTTCCTCCAAAAAATAGTACAATACCATGTAGGTGACCTCCTATCAAGAGGAGAACTAGCCCAATCAGCATCACAAAAATCTTCAATATATTATGTCCATAATCTGAGTTCAAAAAACCACATCTTGAGGCTTTTTTGAGATATCTCAGAATACAAACAACAAAATCCCAATGTGAAATTCATGGGGATGAAAGAAACTGATTCTAATAGGGAAGACAATGTCAAGTTGAGTCACAATCAAATAATTCATCTTTCGCACCAATCTCGTGTATTTCTCATGATCTTATCTCATGTATTTCTCAAGATCTTCTAACACATCACCTCCTTCAGACATAAGTTTCACATTTGAATCCATTAAAGTGTTAAGGGGTTTGGCCCTAAGATACCAGTTTATGTAAGTAAATCCAAAACATACTTTCTTTGATACAGATAAATTCCCTTCCTTGACTGAGCAACTTGAATCCTTAGAAAGTACTTCAACCGTCCTAGATCCTTAGTTTGAAAGTATTGTTGCAGATGTACTTTCAAACTTTGGATGCTTCAATGTCATCTCTAGTGATGACAATATCATCAACATATACAACCAGAAATATTCTCCCTACATCAAATTCTGATAGAACATAGAATGATAATTGACACACCTTGATAGCTCAAATGCACAAACCACATGAATGAACCTACCAAACTATGCAAGAGGAGATTGTTTTAGCCTAGTCAAGGACTTCTTAAGCTTTCACTCCCTATAAAAAACAAACCCTGAAGGTTACTCCATATACACCTCCTCTTGCAAATCATCGTGAAAAAAAATGCATTCTTCACATCAAGTTGAAACAATGGTCAATGAGACGAAGCTGCAAGAGAAATCAAAACACAAATAGAAGCCAACTTGGCAATAGGGGAAAAGATATCCAAATACTCAATACCATAAACCTAGGCATATCCCTTCCCAACCAACTGAGACCTCAAATGAGTAAGAGACCCATCGGGGTTAACCTTAACCACATAAACCCAAGGACAACTAACAACCTTCTTTCCAGAAGGTAATGGTACAAGATAGGGGTGTCAATCAGTCAGGCTTAGCCAAGCCTGGCGGGCCTATGTCCTCAGACCATGACCTACCTATTTAAGAACTGAGTCGATCCGATCGGTTTCGTGTTGGGCTCGATCGGGTTTTGGGTTTTATTTGGGCTTCTCCTAATCAGGCTAATCGGACTATATTCGGGCCTTAAACGGGGTAATGTACCGATAAAGCCTTGAACGGGCCTTAAACGGTCTTTCCTTTTCTTAGATTTAAGATACTTTATTTTGTTTTGTTATTATCAACAATTTTGAAAAGATATTACACTTAATTACAGTCAATAATTGATAAAAATATCAATATATTCCTATTCTATCCCAAAAAAATCAAAATACCTATATAAAAGGTCAGGCTAAACGTGTCGGTCCGAGTCGAGCTTGTAAAAGGGTCGGGCCAGTTGGGAGGCCCATTGGGCTCACCCCTTGCACCATGTACTATCTATTTATAAATGGGTTGGGCTTATATGTTTATTAATCGGGCCGATCAAGATCGGGCCATAAACGTATCGAGCTCGATCAGGCCTACCAGTGCGGGCTTGGTATTGACACCCCTAGTACAAGATCCCAAGTCTAGTGTTCTTCCAAAGCAAGCAGTTCGTTTCCATTGTTTCCTCTAGCCAGGACTAGATAATGCCTTTGCAAGATTCTTAAGAACATGATGACAAGAAATAGTGGAAAGATATGAATGAAAAGAAGACGACAAGGCAGAATATGACACAAAATCAGCAATAGGATGTTGGGTATAGCTTCTAACACCCTTACGCTGTGAAATAGGAAGATCTAAATCATAGAGAGGAATACCTAGAGTAGGATCTATAGACAAAGATAATGGGGTACGTGTCGTAGAGAGAGGGGGTGCTGATGCTTCCTGCGCCTGACTATTATAAACCGATGGAGGAGGAGGTGGTGGTAACTCTTCTTCTGTGGCAACCTGTGGAATAGAATAATGATTACATAAAGTGGAAGATCATCATTTAACTCAGACAAAACAAATGACTCATCTAGATAGGGTATGGACTCAAAGAAGGACATATTAGCAGTAGCAAAATATTTTTGAAGGACAAGAGAATATAACTGGTATGCCAACTAAGTGAGTAACCCAAAAAGAGATATTTAAGAGCTCGAGGATCCAACTTTCATAAGTCTGGACGATGATCACAAATAGAACAAACACATCCAAAAACTAGAGGGAAGAACAAAAAGTGGTTAAGATGAAAATAATAAAAAATGAGGAATACTACCATACAAAATAGATGAAGACATACGACTAATAAGATAACAAGTAGTGAGAACAGCATTAGCCGAAAAGTATTTGGCTATATCTATTTCAAATAAAAGTGACCAAGCAACCTCCATCAAATGGTGATTCTTTCTTTCAGCCACTCTATTCTATTGAGGAGTATCTGAACAAGAAGATTGATGTATCATACCACAACCAACCACAAACTGCGAAAATAGACCAGAAAAATACTCTTTTGCATTATAACTTTGTAGAATTTTGATAGTCACATTAAACTGATTTTGAATTTCAGCAACAAAAGCACAAAAGATAGAAAATGACTTTAAATGATTTTTCATTAAATAAATCCAGGTTATTATTAAATAGTCATTAACAAAGGTAACAAACTACTTAAAACCTAACGTGGATGTTACAGAACAAGGACCCTATACATCCAAATGAACCAAAGCAAAAGGGTATGCAGACAGTCTATTTACCCAAGGAGAATAACTGACGCAATGTAGGTTTCTAAACTAATGCGACTCACATTCTAAACTAGAAAGAGAACTAAAATTAAGATCAAGCTTTTATAAACTTTGTAAAACAGATGCCCAGCCGGCGGTGAACCTAATAAGGAGTTAGAGTACCCAAATAAATTATGGGAGGAGAAAATGGTCTTCAAAAAGGTATAGTCCCGTAACTCTATGACCTCTACTAAGAATCTTCTTCGTCGTAAGGTCCTAAAAAACACATGAGAAAGTTTACAGAACAATTGTAAGCTTGTGTGAACTTTCTTATAGACAAAAGGTTAAATGATAGTTGTGGCAAATAAAGAACAGATGATACTGATAAGGAAAAATAAATACAAATAGTTCTAATGCCATTGACCCTAACAATTGAGCCATTGGCCAATGTGATATTAGCAGAGGACTCCTTAAGAGAATAAAATATAACTGAAACACTGGATATGTGACGCAATGTGCCTGAATCAATAGGGACAAAAAGAAGAGGAAAGACATGAAATGGCATTACCTGTCTGAACAAGAGTAGCAGTGGAAGGCTAAGGTGCTTGAGTCTGAAACTGATTGTACAATGAAAATTCTTCATCGGTCATCTTAACCATTTTACCCTCAAATTGTCCAGGTTGAGATGGTTCATCAACTATAGTTGAATTAGAAAATTTCTTCTAAAGAGGTTTTCCATGAAGTTTTCAACGAAAATGTTGGATGTGTCTTGGTTTACCACAACGGTGGTATATGCGTACTACCCCTAAATTATCTAAAGAGTTTCTAGTTGATTGCCCCTTGCTACTACCACATGAAGCTCCATGATTATTACTCTGTTGTAAGTGTGGAGTTTTTAACTGGTATAGAATTATGAGACTTTTGTCGAGATACCCATAGGACTCGGGAAAACGTTACCCTTACAACTCGGAAAAATGTATCTACAAGAAATGCCACCTTGTCACCCCCAGGAATCTGAGACCTAAAAGAATTTTATTCTATTTTAAGACTTCCAAAAATCCCATAACTGCAAGTTGCTCCCACTAGTTTTGCATCTTCTTTACATCACTACTAATAGGAAGTAGAGAAATCAACTCCTCATACATCCTCTTGAAATAAAAAAAAAAGTATTGGGTTAGAGGCTGACCCTTCTGATCAGTCCGATAAAACTCCTAGGATAGCTCATAGATACGAGAAAGGTTGTTTTGTCCAGAATACAGAACATTCAAATAGTCTCGCAGATCCTTCACAATATCGATGTGAGTAACAACATCAACTATAGAGTTATCCATTGAGTTCAATAGTTGTCACAAAATACGTGCATCAACCGTATCCCATGTAGTGTCATTAGCAAGCTTTACCTTTGTTAGATGACCTTGTTGATCTCGACTAGTCAAAATCAACTGCAAAATTTTTCTTCCATTGTAGAAAAATAGCAGCCCCTTCAAGCTTCTTTTCTATAATCCTTTGTGATGATGAGGATATCACCTCAGTGACAACATTCTTTCCTTCAGTGCCAGCTATTGATGCATAAGATCTGACCTCCTCAATGGGATTTAGATCACACAAATGATTGATCTTATGTAATTGAAAAATCAAACCAAGAGAACAAACCAATTCTCTAGATAAATTTCAATAAAATCAACAACCAATGAAAAATTGACTCAAATTTCAAAACCCTAAATTGGGTAAAATAGTAGAATACATGCTCCAATGCTACTGAAATTTGGACAGAACATCCTTAATATGATGTTGAATAAAACCCTAAAAGAATTTTCCAAAAGAATACCACAATGAATAGACATGGCCAAAATTGATTTTGGCTGAGCTAAAACCCTAAAAACTACAATCAGTTTCTTCAAATTGAGTACTTCAATCTTCAAACCATAAAACCCAACCAGTAATCACTCACAACAATGCTCTAAGTTGATTCTTCAAACCATATGATTAATATCAATCAATCAAACTTCCATTCAAAAAATAACAAGCTAGGGGATGAGACCACCCCCTTTAATAAATCGTGGAGCTCTTAGGAAGAACCAATAGTAGCCAAGCTAGAGAAGAAAGGCTAATACTAGTTGTCTGATGATAGCAGAGATCGACTTTACTAGTTTAGGGATAAATCTCTGATACCATGTAAACAATAGAGAGAGAGAGAGAGAGAGTTGCAATTTGGTTAATGAGAGTCCCAATCGATGAGATTGGGCTGCCCTGCTCAATTCATTATATAGACCAGCAATTACACACTCCTAAGGAATAGGAAATATACTCCTAGAAGGAAATAAAAAAAAAAAAAAAGGAAACAAATCTACTAATTCTAATGTACTAACCGATCATAATGAGACTAGAATGCCCCTAAGGGGAGTTATGGCTTGTGCTAGACAGCTGGCCATGACTCCTCTTTCTCATGCCATACTACTAACAAAGTGCAAGAATTTTCTCCCCCTTTTATCATCATTATAGGCTTACATTCTCCTAACTTTGTTTATTAACTGCATCATTCATCATGTTCTAAGTGAAATCATTTGATGAGGGCACTCCCTGTCGTGCCCGCACCATCAGAGAGGTCAATGCACTACATACTAAGTACTCTGAGTCCAAATGATAGCCACTTCCTACATAAGAGTGTTCAAAGTGAAATTGGTTGACGATGATGTTTGTTGATTGTTCATAACTATCACACCCTGCCTTAATTTAGACCAAGGTATGCAGCATTGGATTCTTAACCTAGTTAGCCTAATCCTCTAGGATCACAGATGCAATACCTTAATTTCACAAATACCACAAAGATCACAACTAAAATCAGAGTATGCTATTAAAATCATACAATTATTGTTGGTGATGTACTAAGTGATAAATTACAATATACAAATTCCATGTCTGAAAACAACCACAGGTTACAATACTACTTACTACATATTTCATAAATATTTACATCAAAAGGAATGACTGAAATAACAGAAGTGAACTACATCAACATCCTGGTGTCTCGCAGACACAAGCCTCACAACCTTTGCTGAAATCCAATCCTTCCTCAGCACTAGTTCCACCATCTAAAAAGAGTAATCAATGTGGGGTGAGCTTCACAAGCCTAGTGAGGGGTGCACATGCAAGCATATGTAAACAAATGACGCAATGCATGCTCAAGCAAATTAGATGATGCTTATGATTTGATTTTAGCACACAATACCTAGCAAACAATTAATAAGTTCAAGATAAAGTCTCAGTGCTACTGCAATATAGGTGGTATCCCTGGTCTGGAAAACCCATCGGTCACCCAATGATACAAGCTAGTTGCGAGTCAGGATCCTGCAGGTCCCAGAAAGAACCTTGGTCACCCCACAAACCCCTAATGAGTAACCCCACCCTATAGCCACGGTCCTAGAAAACTCATCAGTCAATCGAGCTGTAGAACAGTCATATTCCAAAAAAATCCATCGGTCACCCATGCTGCATCAAAAACATATCATCCTCTGGGATTAGCCAACACCTAACCCCTACTGGTAAGGGGTGTAGCACCAGGGTCTATGAATCCTAACCATATGCATTTATATGCATCAATCTCATCTATAGCATCCAATCATACATTGGTGGCCATCACTGTAATACCAACCTCTGAGCCCATGGTACCGGATCCCCCCTCGACCACACCGTGCCTCAGACCATTGATGCTACAATCATTACCACTCATCTATGACTACATTCCTATGATCTCTAGGCCCATGGTACCAGAACGCACCTCATCCACACCGTGCCCTAGACCGTTAGAGCCACAGTCATAACTATACTACTAACCTTTGGGCCCACAGTATCAGATCCCCCCCTTGGTTACATCGTGGCCCAGACCGTCAATATCATAGTCACAACTATAGGCCTCATCCATAGTATCACAATCCATATTCATAACTCACAATCACATACCACAATAACTTACCTCACTTACCTCCGTTGTCCAGAAGCCATTCCATAGCCTCATCATTCCATATTCATGGGTTAGTAATAATAACAGAAGATCACAATCACAAAATAACAACTTGCATAACATAAATGTCACCATTTACACACATGTATGATTCACACAAACTAGTAAAAAGAGCAAAAACACTCCATAAAATAAATTCAAACACCCACTCACCTCAAAACCCGAAATCTAATCGTTACCGCTGAATTCCCATCCCGCGTATCCTCGTCCGATTGTTTAGGTTCCTAACCCATGGTGTATCATTTTTGTTAAATATTTATAACACCTAATATGACCATATATAGGTTCACTGCTGATCCTAAAACAACTCTTAATAGCCCATGGCCCAATTTCATTTAAAGCCTCAAAAAATGCCCAAGAACTTCCCCTACCCATAGGGTTAATATGGGTAAAAGTTAGGAAACATGATCCACAAGGGGCAGGATACTAACCAGCAAAACAGGGGCTGATAGGGCTTATAAATACCCCAATCAGTGGATCTTGACTGGTTGACCGCTTGTCCAATCGACGGGTTGGCTCAACAATAATTTTTGCACACCCAGGGGCTGTTCTACGGATTCCCTTGACTTGGAATGCTCATAGCCGATGTGTATTTCCCATGGCAACATGGGGAAGGTCCCCTAATGCCTCTAGGGTCGTTCTACAGTCCCTAAAATGCCCAATTACAATAAGGGTCCATAGGGTCTGTTTGGCTAAACCATCCCAATTACAAAATTAATTCTTAAAATTACTTTAAAAAACATAAAACTATTTGAATTTAATTTCCCTTGATAGAACCCACCACAGACTGACGTATTAGGTTGGATTGGTTAGCATGAGAACCCCTACATAGTGGGTACATGTGAGGCTCAGGGGTGTAGGGATGTGGACCCCATAAGGAAAACCAAATTTTCCTGCATTCTGCTAGCTAGTTCTGCTGGCTGGTTGGTAGCAAGGTAACCTGCCGGTTTGCTTATTTTTAGTTCTTTAGCTGTGCTAACCATTGGGTTCTTGAGTCCATCCATTGTAGGACGAATCTCACCCATTTCCTAACCATTTCAAACCGCTAACTTGGCTATTGGATCTGTTAAATTCCCTCTCTTACTATTGTACATATGGATCCATAGCAGAGTAGCTTACTCTCTTATGCCAATTAGGTTGTAACACTGGGGTCAGTTGCTTCCAGTTTAGGGTGTTACTGTTACACCAGCGCCCTAACCCGATCTAATTTGAACTGTTATGATAGGTCTCAAACCAGAGGTGGAAAGTACCACCGGGTTTTGGCTAGCAGTTGCCCATTGTAGAAGGGGGAGAAATGACCCCACACACTCATATATTACTTACCAATCCAATTGGAGGGGATTCACACCTTTCGATCACAGATGGTAAGTGACCTAACACCCCGCACTCGAATCCTGGCATGCACCAAAACTGCTAGAAGACAATGAGCACAGCCTAAGGTAACTACCTACATGAGACCACCTAGTGGACAGCAAGCAATCAAGACAGCAAACTATCTTGACCACTGGAAATATGCCACTAGAAGCACCTAGACTTGAATCTGGTGGTCATTTGTGCTGCTGAACAGGTTCTGATGCCAATGGACCCCACCTCCCGCATCGAGAGCATCCCCGAATGAACACACACATCCTCCCACACTTTCCCCATGACTTGTGTTTCTTGTGAGTCCAAAGAGATGGGCCCACGTGGCCCAAAAGTTAAATTAACCTACTTAGACCGGACTAGGACCAACCAAACAGACACTAAGGACCTAACTTACCATGTAAATGGAAATGAGGAATCATTTCCTCATTTCTCACTTGTACAAGAATGTGGGAGAGGGAAATAAGATGAGAAAAGGGAAGAGAAATGAAGAAGAAGAAGAGGAAGAAGGAGGAAGGAAGCTCCCTTGGTGCCGGTTGCCAGCCTAGTTGTTGGAATCCCTACCGGAGGTAAGAGCCACCTCTCCTACCACTCTCTCCTTTCATTTTGAGCTAGCTTAAGGTGTGTATGGATGTGAACCTTGACCTCCACACACCCTAAGGTTGGGGAGTGCGTATTTCACCTCCTCAATGTGAATGTTGAGCTCAAACCAAGTCTGGTGAGCTTCGACAACGCTTGTGACCAAAGGACCATATAGGGTTTCGATCGTACGATCAATATATCTCCCAAATGGCCTGATGAAATTGAAATTCGTTTAGCTTAAAATGATGCTAGGAACACCCCCTACAAACTCCAAGAAACAAATCTCGGCGATCAGACCCAAGCCGAAAAGCCCCAAAACCCATGGGCAGTTTCTATGATTCCATCGGAAACACTGGGACAGGATCTGGTGGTTGTTTCCGGTGAAGTGTCTGAGCTTTAGGAGCTCTCTGCCAAGGCCACCGATGAAGTTCTAACCCTGTTTCCAATGACTGAATCCGATGACACCCTGGACTATCAATATTTGACAGTACATCTACCCTTTGGGGGTAACCCCTGTGGGCCCCTTCCGATGTTCCCGACACATATTGACGTTCTGTTACCTTTGTGCCCCAGGACAAAGATGTGCATGTACCTCGAGGTCAGTAGTGAATTGAATAACTGATCAACACACTTAGAATAGTATTTAACTGACTTTATTAAGGTGAGAGATGGTTGACTTTTATTTTTGATTGTTTAATTACTATACAACTGCTCGCATGTGTAGAATTTCCACATAATTATTTAAATTGTTAAATGATGATGATGTTCTATAATATGTTATCTTTTGAGAAAAATGATATGAGATGTATGATGTGATGCAAAATCTGGTGTGGCTGAGGTTGTATCGGTACCGTGATTACCATATGTTCGTTGCATCCATGCATTGATTATGTTCATTAGAGTTAGTTGTAGTTACAGATTGCACTTTGTGGCCGATGTGTTCTCGGTATTGTGTACTCCAAGACTGCATTTGGAAATGGATACACTTCATGGCCGATGGGAATCCCAATGTTGTGTAGTCCATACTCAATTACTATGCAGGCTAGATAGGTATATAGTCATGGGTCACACCTTATGGCCGATGTGCTCCCGGTATCGTGTACCCCAGGACTATATTTGAAAGTGGACCCACTTCGTAGCTGATGGTGATACCGGTGTCTTGTGGTCCATACTAACTATATCATTATGAAAGGCATGTAGGATATTATGGTTAGGTGACATCCCCCATGCTACGTCCCCTTGCCAACGGGGGATAAGGTGTTGGATAACCCAATGGTGGTATATTCAATGAATCTTCCTGGAATGCCACACCCACAGTACGATGTGATTGTTGCCAAAGGCAAGAACTTATCTAGAGTGGCCGATGGTGATACCGGTTCTGTGACTTCCAGGAGGGGGTTATTAGGGTTTGCTGGGTGACCGATGGTCGCATCCCTGGCACGTCAGGCTTCTAATCACGGCTAGGGTTTGTATCACTGTGTAGTCGATGGTGGTTCCAAGACCAAGGACATAGGCTAATGGGCCATAGTAGCATTTACCAGACTTAGTTGTATTGTTAGGGGCATTAACAATCAAATAGGTCGTATCATTCGCATCATGGACTATGTGTTTAACTTCTGTGTTCATTTCATCATGAAATATTATATATGTGAATGCTTGTGCTTGATTGTGCATGAACCCCACCCCTCACTGAGTAAGTTACAAGCTCACCCCACGTATATGCCCCTTTTTAGATGATGATGTAGGTATAGGCATGCCTATAGCTTGTGACTCTCTTTCCTCCAGACTCGAGTACAGAGTAAGCGACTAATGGATGCCGGAAGCAGGGGAGCATGACCAGGACTGTGCTTGTGACTTTTCTGCATATGCAACACCATAAGGTGTTGGGCATATTTTTGTTATTCTAATACAGAATTATGGATGGTATACTTTTGGACTTATTACTTATAAGTCATGGATGATTGTAATGGAATAACTTGGTTATGTATATATAAGATATCACTAGATGTTCCCCGTTTTAATTATGATTCCGCTATTATTGGATGGTTTGTGTTGTGTAGATTGTTTATGTTAAGGTACTGCTATCAGAGATCCTGGTAGGTTTGTAAGATGGGTACGCGTCTTACTCACACCACTGATATTCCTAATAATAAATTGGGTTTACTGGAATTGGGATGTGATAGCTTGGTATCAGAGCGCGATGCTCTGCCTTAACTCACAATCTCAACCAAACCATGACTTGGGGAATTAGGATTTAAATAAAAATATTAAAGACAATAATTAATAGAAATTGCACAACTAGGAGACAAGTATTAGTGTCAAAGCCATTTCATTATGTATAAAGAGAACTGAGTACATAAACTTACATCAATTTTTCTCAAAAATAAATGATAGAAAGCTGAAAATTCTAACTAGTCTAAATCTAGGAATTCAAATAACATAAGCAAATGACAGAAAATAAATTGTAATTAACAACTAGAACATAGAATTGTGAAGAAAGCATAAACTGAGAAATCCTAAAACTACAGTGGCAACCTAAGCCACTACTCCTACTGATCCTGCTGCTGATTCTACCCTTGGCCTTGAGCCTGGTTCTAACCCTATGCTCCTAGTGCCGGCACTGGAATGGCAAGGTGGAAGACCATTTCCCGTATTTGTGCCTCAAGGGAGGCCACCCTGTTGTCCAGCAGGCAGTAGCTCCCATCCACACTCTTCAGACAAGTGTCCATCCTCCTCAATATGTTGGTGGTGGTATCCAGATAGGCCATCACATCGTTAAGTCCATAGGGCCTTGTATCCCTAGTCCAACGAGAAGATGAAACCACAAAAGTCCCCATAGCCTGAGGATTAGGTGGTGGAACCACCCCAGCGTGAGGCACATATGGAGGGATTGCACTTCCGTCACCCCTATGATCACCTCCTAGCTGGTTCTTTATATCCATTGGCTGATCCTCCTCAGCCTCATCCTCAGTGACCTCCTCCATGTTCAGAGCCATCTTCTTCAGAGAATCTTGGTTGAAATCCAAGACACCGGTTCCCAAGCTCTCCTCACCCTCCAAGTTCACACCAAACCATAGGAAGACCTTAGTCAAAATCCGATCATAGTAGAGGTTCCATCCCTACGTGCCCCTCCCTTAGCCCTTGTCACCATGGTCCACATCAATAGATATAGGAGGTAAACCTTCAGCCCCATGTAGACACAGTAGGTGACATAGGCCAGTAGAATGGATACCTCATCAAAGTGATCACTGGTAGGGAGAACATTTAGCTGAATGACCCTATATATAACTTTTGGCGTAGCCTTATAATTGGTAGTCAAGGGCCACCCTAAGGCCTCCTTTGTGACTATGTTGTCCATCTCTGCCAGGACATCAAAGTTCTGGAACTCATAGGATGGAGTCCTAGGCAGGCAGTAGGCCAGCTCTCCCTCATTTGAGATCATCAGAATGTTGGCCAACTTAGTCATGCCAAAAGAGATATTGATCCCCTCCACCCTCGAGGTGATTCTCATCTCCTCGGTGCCACAGTTCTCACATCGCAGGTTGCAGTAGAAGAGCCTCATAAGCCTTGGGTAGTACTTTACATTCGGCTTTAGGATATGGTATCACCCAATGGCTTCGAAGTATGATCGGAGGTGAAACTGGCGGAAGTCCCTTGTCCTTACATACTTTCCAAAATCGACATTCCTAGACTCGAACTTCTCCCATCAATCCTATTCCTCCACAAAGTGGAACAGTCGATGATCGTACTATTCTTCCTTGGGAATAACCGGTTGTGCAACACCACGACGGGGAGGAACACCGAAACTAGACATGGTTGCAACACAAGTTACTGAGATTCAAGGAAAATAAAACCTAAGTTAGGGAGAATGCCAAAAACAAAGAGAAAAATCCCAAAACCTAGGTTAGAGAAGAAGGAGAACTCACCTTGGATGTTTCCTCTCCTTCTGTATACGTTAGAATAGGATTTTATGAAAGAAACCCCAATCTTGAGCCTATATATATCGTGTTTGGGTCCACCAGAAATATACCACTGGAAACACTGGACCTGAATCTCGTGAGTGTTTCTAGTGAACATAAAATTTTCAAATTCCTGTCCGTTTTGGTCACTGGAAATATGACTGATATTTTTGGTGAACCAACCCATATTTCCGGTGAAAGCTCCCTATTTCTGATGAACATTTTTGGGAATAAAATTTTTTTTATGTTATAATATTTGCTTCCTTAATTAAGGGTTTCCTCCCTAATACGCATGTGATCGGATTCTAATACTTGGTGGACCCCACCTATGCATGCCTTAACCTATAATACTCTCTTATGTATGTATGCGGGACCCACTATGCATGTTAACCTTAACATGCTTGCTACTTATGTATGTGTGACAAACTAGGATTCCTCAATAGGAATCATGTCTCATAGTAATACCCGATCCAGATCTGACACGTTGCCTCTCGCTTCCCCTAGATGGAACCGGGGTAGATCGTGCAGTGTGCCACTGGCCCCACCCATCCTCATGACACAAGATGTTGCCAACATAAAGGGCAACATGATGCATGAGGTGGAAGAGAGACAGAATTAGTTCATGGCTGAGATTGATGCCCAGATCCAGGTTGCCATTGGAACCCACCGGCACCAGCCCCGATGCCAGCTAGTTCAACCACCCTTCAGACAACCGATGGGATGCAAGGGAAGGTGCATAGAAACATACAAGGGTAGTTTCAAGGACAAGTACCCAGGCAAGCGTAAGGATAGGCCCAAGTGCAAGTAGAGAGTTAGACAAACCTAACTAAAATGATGGCGAAGTTCCAAAGGCTAAGGCTCCCATACTTCTCCAATGTGAACCATGATCAGTTGCACCCCTTAAGATGGATTGGGGGTATAAAGAAAGTCTTCAAGTTGATGGGCTGCAATGATGAGCAAAAAATATTATGTGCCGGCTACCAATTACAAAATAAAGCCAATGCTTGGTGGAGGGCTACTGAGCCCATTATGAGAGCAACCAACCCCACCCCCACTTGGGAAGACTTCAAGGAGACCTTCTTTGGGAACTATTTCCTCGAGAGCGTTCAGGTAAGGAGAGAGAGTGAGTTCTCCAATCTGATTCAAGGATCCCAATCGGTGCTAGAGCACCAATAGAAGTACGAGGAGTTGTACTACTTTGCTCCGGAGCACATCCAAAATGATAGGTTCAAGGCTTGGAAGTTTGAAAAAGGGTTGAGGCCAAGCATTAGTTCTATTATGGTTGGGTTGAAGCTGCAGACATATACTGAAGTGGTCTAAGTGGCCAAGTCCATTGAGGACAGTCATAGGGACAATTTCTCGGCTCAGCTAGGAATGGGGAAGAGGCCCATAGTGTCCTCTGATTCCAAGGGAGCCAACGAGCACTCAAGAGGCCCTTATATCAACCTAACTTAAGTTCAGTCAAAAAGGCCAGAAGCAAGTTAAGCCTCTCAATCCTCCCGCTCCAGTGGTGTGTCTCAATCTATGGGATCAAACCCTAGGTGCTTCCATTGTGACCAGCCAGGTCACCTAGCTCGGATATGCCCCCACTAGAGGCTGGGTAATGCATCTGATACCTTGCCACCTAGGCCCCAGCAGGCTTATGCAGCCAAGTGGCCAGCCCAATCATCACAGGGCCAGAGACCATAGGGGAGGGTATTTGCTATGACCACAAAGGATACAAAAGCTACACCGGGAGTGGTGACAGGTATTGATATCATTTTTTCCTGCCCATATTTTATTTGACTCAAGAGCCTCCCATTTCTTTGTGTCACCGACATTTGCGAAGAAGATGGGAATTTCACCCAAGAGATTGACCCAGTGCTTGGTAGTAATTGCACCCACAGGGTGTGTGGTGGGGTTTAATTATGTTTATGAACCATGTTTGGTGACTATAAATAGACATGACTTAAATGCACACTTGATCGAGTTGGATATGACTGATTTTGATGTAATTCTAGGGATGGACTGGTTGTCCGCTTACAAAGCAAGTGTGCTATGTGCAGAAAAGGTAATAGTTTTCAGACTTTGTGATGAGGGAGAGTTTACTTTTGTGGGGGAGAAGCCAAAGAAGCACAAAAAGATCATTGTATCATCACTACAGATGAAGAAGTTATTGGATCAAGGGTGTCGAGGCTACTTGGAATTTGTGATAGATATTGAGATAGAGGTCAGACCATTAACCGAATTGGATTTGGTAAGGGAATTTCTTGATGTATTTCCAGATGATTTGATAGGATTGCCCTCGGACCGAGAGACAGAGTTTGTTATAGACCTACTCCCCTACTCGGCACCAATGTCAAAAGCTCCTTACCACATAGCCCCCACAAAACTGAAGGAATTATAGGTGCAACTTCAGGACCTTCTGAAGAAGGGATTTATTAAACCTAGTGTGTCTCCTTGGGGAGCACTAGTATTGTTCGTCAAGAAGAAGGATGGAAGTATGAGGTTGTGTATTGATTATCGGGAGCTTAACAAGCTAACCATCAAGAACTGGTACCCCTTGCGAAGGATTGATGACTTGTTTGATCAACTACAAGGTGCTAAGGAATTCTCCAAGGATAGTGATGTCAATAAAACAGCTTCCAGATCTCGGTATGGACATTACGAGTTCTTGGTGATGTCATTTGATTGACCAATGCACTAGCTACTTTCATAGATTTGATGAACTGGGTATTTCAGGATGTCTTGGACAAGTATGTGATTGTGTTTATTGATGATATCTTGGTATATTCCAAGAGTGCAGAAGAACATGTTGTTCACCTGAGGCTAGTACTGCAATGTCTGAGAGAAAAGCAACTCTACGCCAAATTCAAGAAGTGTGAGTTTTGGCTTTTACAAGTGGCATTCTTAGGCCACATTGTCTCATATAAAGGGATAGAGGTTGACCCAGGCAAGGTGAAGGCAATTTGAGAGTGGGACACCCCCAAGAATGTGGTGGACACTCATAGTTTTCTGGGATTGGCCAGATACTAAAGGAGTTTTATTGAGAACTTCTCCCACATTTTTGCACTAATGACCCGACTCACACATAAGGATGTGAAATCTAAGTGGTCCGATGCTTGTGAGAAGAGCTTCAAGGAGCTAAGGCAAAGGTTGGTATCAAATTCAGTTTTAAATATTCCGACCGGCACCGGTGGTATGGTTGTGTATAGTGATGCCTCCAAGCTGGGACTAGGTTGTGTGTTGATGCAGCATGGGAAGGTCATTGCCTATGCATCCCGCCAGTTGAAGGACTATGAGAAAAATTATCCCACCCATGACTTGGAATTGGCAGCAGTAATTTTTGCCTTGAAAATCTAGAGGCATTACTTATATAGTGAGAAGAGTAAGATATACAGTGACCACAAGAGCCTCAAGCACTTCGTCACCCAAAATAAGCTCAACATAAGGCAGAGATGTTGGTTGGAATTGATGAAAGACTATGACTGTACTATCCACTATCACCCAGGGAAGGCAAATGTGGTAGCCGATGCACTTAGTTGAAAATCTTAGTCACTAACTGTAATACCCCGCTTCTTAAACCCGATCTGATTTCGCGATTGAACCGGTTTAACCATGCAGGAACCGAGCCAGAGGAAATTAGAGCGGGTTCTTTATGGGCTATGATGGCACGGGTGACCTTAAACACCGGCTGGCCTGACAAGTCCGAGCCAGTGCCAGAAGAGACGGGAGTGCCCAAACCGTGTACGTGCACCTACCATAAGGCTATGTACGGATAAAACAGGTATTATATCCGTATTTTAAGGTATATACAAATGCTACATCGTATGCCTGGGGTGGAGTTCGCGCCGAGGTCCGAACCCGGTCAAAATCCCAAGTCTTGGCTCTCAGGTGGGTAGGACAGGTGGGTGCACCCACCTGAGTGACCCATCCAAGAGCACTATTCACTTAATTAGGAATAGTATATAAGGCTTTATGATTTTCTTTTCTTTCCATTTATTACCCTCGTACGTTGGTGAGAAAAGTAAAGAGGAGAGAGAAAAGAAAGGGAAGAAGAAAGGAAGAGAAGGAAGAGGAAGAAAAGGGGGATTTAAGCGGCGCCGAAGCTCAATCTTGCCATTCCGGTGCCGGGAGAGTAATCTTCAACTCTAGATCTATAGTTGAAGGTAAGAAAAGTTGGTTTTTGTGAACATTCACCATACCCAAGCTTTAAACCCTTGATTCGAGTATGGTTTCTTGAGATCTTGTAAATACCCTTTGAAATGATGAATCTAAGGTTTAATAGATGATTTATGTGTTGATCTTGAAGGATTTGAAGAGATATTGACAAGGTAGAAGACGCATTGTGAGTTTGAAGTGATTTGAAGGGTTTGAGGTCATTCTTGTGCAAAGAAGGTAAGGTGGTTTCCCTCACTTGAATCTAACCTAGATCTAGGTTAGAACCATCCTATAGGACCTCGAAGGTGTGAAGAATGGGTGGGGGAAAGCCCCATTTGATTCCCCAAAGGATGGAGAAAATGGGGAAGAGACAGTGTCATTTCCGCCAAAACCGGCGGGTACTACCCGCTGGTCCTAGCAATGGGTCCCTGGCCCAACCGGCGGGTACAACCGGTGGGCCCCTACCCTCCGGTCATAACCGGTGGGTAGACAGCCACCTGTCTGACCCACCCGTGTGGCCCCGAAGGTGATCCTTATGTCTGATCGAACCCAAATCGGACGTGTGACCTTCTTTTGACGTTCTAAACATGATTTTAACATCGGATTTCATTAATTTTGATTCTAAAATGGTGAAGTACTAACCCCTCTCAATTATGTTAGGTTCACCAAACCCTACCCGATTCGCTCCGGATCTCACCCGTACCGAACGGGAATCCTTGTACGCTACAAGTAAGTGGGGAGAGGACGTTTGGCCTTGTTTCAAGGCATTTGTTTGGCATTCATATAACTATATCTAATCTAGTCATGTCATCATGAATATGCTATATAGATTAGTCATTCCACACATTGATGTGCATATATGCTATGTTTACTTTTCAAATGCCAATTGAATGAGATATTTATATGTTGAATGTGGACATCATGGTGCATAATGCATTGATAGACTAGATGCCGTAGTCGGCTTGGAAACGAATGCA